>NW_026893775.1:300000-412424 GCF_032452875.1 Bos javanicus
TCTGCTCATCTGCTTGACAATTGCCAGCTGAGCTGCGTGATTCCTGCCTGTCATCTGCTTGACAATTGCCAGCTGTGCTGTCTGATTCCTGCCTGCTCAGCTGCTTGATTATTGCCAGCTGAGCAGCATGATTCCTCACAGCTGAGTTCCATGATTATTGCCTGCTGATTGCGTGATTCGTGCCTACTCAGCTCTTTGGTTATTGCCTCCAGAGGCACATGATCAGTGCATGATAGAAACATGATCAGTGCATGATCAGTCACATGATCAGTGCATGATAAGCCACGTGATCACTGCATGATAGTCACGTGATCAGTGCATGATCAGCCACGTGATCAGTGCATGATCAGCCACGTGATCAGTGCATGATCTGTCACGTGATCAGTGTATGATCATCCACGTGATCAGTGCATGCGAAGTCTCGTGATCAGTGCATGATAGCGACGTGATCAGTGCATGATCAGTCACGTGATCAGTGCATGATAGCCACGTGATCAGTGCATGATAGCCACGTGATCAGTGCATGATCAGTCACGTGATCAGTGCATGATAAGCCACGTGATCAGTGCATGATCAGCCACGTGATCAGTGCATGATAGCCACAGATCAGTGCATGATCAGCCACGTGATCAGTGCATGATCAGCCACGTGATCAGTGCATGATAGCCACGTGATCAGTGCATGATCAGCCACGTGATCAGTGCATGCAGTCACGTGATCAGTGCATGATCAGCACGTGATCAGTGCATGATCAGCCACGTGATCAGTGCATGATCAGCCACGTGATCAGTGCATGATGCCACGTGATCAGTGCATGATCAGCCACGTGATCAGTGCATGATCAGTCACGTGATCAGTGCATGATCAGCCACGTGATCAGTGCATGATAGCCACGTGATCAGTGCATGATCAGTTACGTGATCAGTGCATGATCAGTCACGTGATCAGTGCATGATCAGTCACGTGATCAGTGCATGATCAGCCACGTGATCAGTGCATGATAGCCACGTGATCAGTGCATGATCAGTCACGTGATCAGTGCATGATCAGTCACGTGATCAGTGCATGATATCCACGTGATCAGTGCATGATCAGTCACGTGATCAGTGCATGATAGCCACGTGATCAGTGCATGATCAGCCACGTGATCAGTGCATGATCAGCCACGTGATCAGTGCATGATCAGTCACGTGATCAGTGCATGATCAGCCACGTGATCAGTGCATGATAGCCACGTGATCAGTGCATGATCAGTCACGTGATCAGTGCATGATAGCTACGTGATCAGTGCATGATCAGTCACGTGATCAGTGCATGATCAGCCACGTGATCAGTGCATGATAGCCACGTGATCAGTGCATGATCAGTCACGTGATCATGGCATGATCAGTAATGTGATCAGTGCATGATAGCTCGATCAGTGCATGATCAGTCACGTGATCAGTGCATGATCAGCCACGTGATCAGTGCATGATAGCCACGTGATCAGTGCATGAACATGTAAGTGATCAGTTCATGATCAGGCACGTGATCAGTGCATGATAGACACGTGATCAGTGCATGATAGCCACGTGATCAGTGCATGATCAGTCACGTGATCAGTGCATGATCAGTCACGTGATCAGTGCATGATCAGCCACGTGATCAGTGCATGATCAGGTACGTGATCAGTGCATGATCAGCCACGTGATCAGTGCATGATCAGCCACGTGATCAGTGCATGATCAGCCACGTGATCAGTGCATGATCAGCCACGTGATCAGTGCATGACAGTCACGTGATCAGTGCATGATCAGCCACGTGATCAGTGCATGATCAGCCACGTGATCAGTGCATGATCAGCCACGTGATCAGTGCATGATCAGTCACGTGATCAGTGCATGATCAGCCACGTGATCAGTGCATGATCAGCCACGTGATCAGTGCATGATCATCCACGTGATCAGTGCATGATCAGCACGTGATCAGTGCATGATCAGTCACGTGATCAGTGCATGATCAGCCACGTGATCAGTGCATGATCTCCACGTGATCAGTGCATGATCAGCCACGTGATCAGTGCATGACAGTCACGTGATCAGTGTATGATCAGCTTCGTGATCAGTGCATGATCAGCCACGTGATCAGTGCATGATCAGCCAGTGATCAGTGCATGATCAGCCACGTGATCAGTGCATGATCAGGCACATGATCAGTGCATGATCAGTCACGTGATAGTGTATGATCAGCCACGTGATCAGTGCATGATAGCCACGTGATCAGTGCATGACAATCACGTGATCAGTGCATGATCAGCCACGTGATCAGTGCATGATCAGCCACGTGATCAGTGCATGATCAGTCACGTGATCAGTGCATGTGCAGTCACGTGATCAGTGCATGATCAGCCACGTGATCAGTGCATGATAGCCACGTGATCAGTGCATGATAGCTACGTGATCAGTGCATGATCAGTCACGTGATCAGTGCATGATAGCCACGTGATCAGTGCATGACAATTACGTGATCAGTGCATGATCAGTCACGTGATCAGTGCATGATAGCCACGTGATCAGTGCATGATAGCCACGTGATCAGTGCATGATCAGTCACGTGATCAGTGCATGATCAGCCACGTGATCAGTGCATGATAGCCACGTGATCAGTGCATGACAATTACGTGATCAGTGCATGATCAGTCACGTGATCAGTGCATGTGCAATCACGTGATCAGTGCATGATCAGCCACGTGATCAGTGCATGATAGCCACGTGATCAGTGCATGATAGCCACGTGATCAGTGCATGATCAGTCACGTGATCAGTGCATGATCAGTCACGTGATCAGTGCATGATCAGCCACGTGATCAGTGCATGATAGCAACTGATCAGTGCATGATCAGCAACGTGATCAGTGCATGATCAGCCACGTGATCAGTGCATGATGAGACATGTGATCAGTGCATGATCAGCCACGTGATCAGTGCATGATAGCCACGTGATCAGTGCATGATCAGCACGTGATCAGTGCATGATCAGCCACGTGATCAGTGCATGATCAGCCACGTGATCAGTGCATGATCAGCCACGTGATCAGTGCATGACAGTCACGTGATCAGTGCATGATCAGCTTCATGATCAGTGCATGATCAGCCACGTGATCAGTGCATGATCAGGCACGTGATCAGTGCATGATCAGCCACGTGATCAGTGCATGATCAGCCACGTGATCAGTGCATGATCAGCCACGTGATCAGTGCATGATCAGCCACGTGATCAGTGCATGTCAGTCACGTGATCAGTGCATGATCAGCCACGTGATCAGTGCATGATAGCCACGTGATCAGTGCATGATAGCCACGTGATCAGTGCATGATCAGTCACGTGATCAGTGCATGATCAGCCACGTGATCAGTGCATGATAACCATGTGATCAGTGCATAGAGTTACATGATCAGTGCATGATCAGTCACGTGATCAGTGCATGATAGCCACGTGATCAGTGCATGATCAGTCACATGATCAGCAGTATTCAGACACGTGATCAGTGCATGATCAGTCACGTGATCAGTGCATGATCAGCCACGTGATCAGTGCATGATCATCCACGTGATCAGTGCATGCGAAGTCACGTGATCAGTGCATGATAGCCACGTGATCAGTGCATGATCAGTCACGTGATCAGTGCATGATCAGCCACGTGATCAGTGCATGATAGCCACGTGATCAGTGCATGATCAGTCACGTGATCAGTGCATGATCAGCCACGTGATCAGTGCATGATAGCCACGTGATCAGTGCATGATCAGTCACGTGATCAGTGCATGATCAGTCACGTGATCAGTGCATGATATCCACGTGATCAGTGCATGATCAGTCATGTGATCAGTGCATGATAGCCACGTGATCAGTGCATGATCAGCCACGTGATCAGTGCATGATCAGCACGTGATCAGTGCATGATCAGTCACGTGATCAGTGCATGATCAGCCACGTGATCAGTGCATGATCACCACGTGATCAGTGCATGATCAGCCACGTGATCAGTGCATGATCAGTCACGTGATCAGTGCATGATCAGTCACGTGATCAGTGTATGATCAGCCACGTGATCAGTGCATGATAGCCACGTGATCAGTGCATGATCAGTCACGTGATCAGTGCATGATCAGCCACGTGATCAGTGCATGATAGCCACGTGATCAGTGCATGATCAGTCACGTGATCAGTGCATGATCATCACGTGATCAGTGTATGATATCCACGTGATCAGTGCATGATCAGTCACGTGATCAGTGCATGATAGCCACGTGATCAGTGCATGATCAGTCACGTGATCAGTGCATGATCAGTCACGTGATCAGTGTATGATCAGCCACGTGATCAGTGCATGCTCAGTCACGTGATCAGGGACTGCTGAGCTGCGTGATTCCTGTCTGATCAGCTGCTTGACAATTGCCAGCTGTGCTGCGTGCCTTCCTGCCTGCTCATCTGCTTGATAACTGCCAGCTGAGCTTCGTGATTCCTGCCTGCTCATCTGCTTCATAATTGCCAGCTGACCTGCGTGATTCCTGCCGGGTCATCTGCTTGATATTTGCCAGCTGAGCTGGGGATACCTGCCTGCTCATCTGCTTGATTATTGCCAGCTGAGCTGCGTGATTCCTGCCTGCTCATCTGCTTGAAAATATTCAGCTGAGCCATGTGATTCCTGCCTGCTCAACTGCTTGATTATTGCCAGCTGAGCTGCATGATTCATCACAGCTGAAGTCCATGGTTTTTGCCTGCTGATTGCGTGATTTGTGGCTGCTCAGCTCTTTGACTATTGCCTCATGAGGCACATCATCAGTGCATGATAGCCAAGTGATCAGTGCATGATCAGTCACATGATCAGTGCCATTCAGTCACGTGATCAGTGCATGATCAGCCACGTGATCAGTGCATATTCAGCAACGTGATCAGTGCATGATCAGCCACGTGATCAGTGCATGATCAGCCACGTGATCAGTGCATGATCAGGCACGTGATCAGTGCATGATCAGTCACGTGATCAGTGCATGATAGCCACGTGATCAGTGCATGATCAGCCACGTGATCAGTGCATGATCAGCCACGTGATCAGTGCATGATCAGTCACGTGATCAGTGCATGATCAGCCACGTGATCAGTGCATGCTCAGTCACGTGATCACAGCCTACTGAACTGCGTGATTCCTGCCTGCTCATCTGCTTGACAATTGCCAGCTGAGCCGTCTGATTCCTGCCTATTCAGCTGCTTGATGATTGCCAGCTGAGCAGCATGATTCATCACAGCTGCGGTCCATGATTATTGCCTGCTTATTGCGTGATTCGTGCCTGCTCAGCTCTTTGTGTATTGCCTCCTGAGGCACATGATCAGTGCATGATAGCCACGTGATCAGTGCTTGATTAGTCACATGATCAGCACCATTCAAACACGAGATCACATCATGATAAGTCACGTGATCAGTGCATGATCAGCCACGTGATCAGTGCATGATCAGCCACGTGATCAGTGCATGATCATCCACGTGATCAGTGCATGACAGTCACGTGATCAGTGCATGATAGCCACGTGATCAGTGCATGATCAGTCACGTGATCAGTGCATGATCAGCCACGTGATCAGTGCATGATAGCCACGTGATCAGTGCATGATTAATCAGTGCATGATCAGTCACGTGATCAGTGCATGATCAGTCACGTGATCAGTGCATGATCAGCCATTGATCAGTGCATGATCAGTCACGTGATCAGTGCATGATCAGCCACGTGATCAGTGCATGATCAGTCACGTGATCAGTGCATGATGTCACGTGATCAGTGCATGATCAGCCACGTGATCAGTGCATGATCAGCCACGTGATCAGTGCATGATAGCCACGTGATCAGTGCATGATCAGCCACGTGATCAGTGCATGATCAGCCACGTGATCAGTGCATGATAGCCACGTGATCAGTGCATGATCAGTACGTGATCAGTGTATGATCATCCTCATGATCAGTGCATGCGCAATCTCATGATCAGTGCATGATAGCCACGTGATCAGTGCATGATCAGTCACGTGATCAGTGCATGATAGCCACGTGATCAGTGCATGATAGCCACGTGATCAGTGCATGATCAGTCACGTGATCAGTGCATGATCAGCCACGTGATCAGTGCATGATAGCCACGTGATCAGTGCATGATAGCCACAGATCAGTGCATGATCAGCCACGTGATCAGTGCATGATCGCCACGTGATCAGTGCATGATCAGCAACATATTCAGTGCATGATCAGTCACATGATCAGTGCATGATCAGCCACGTGATCAGTGCATGATCAGCCACGTGATCAGTGCATGATCAGCCACGTGATCAGTGCATGACAGTCACGTGATCAGTGTATGATCAGCCGTGATCAGTGCATGATCAGTCACGTGATCAGTGCATGATCAGCCACGTGATCAGTGCATGATCAGTCACGTGATCAGTGCATGATCAGCCACGTGATCAGTGCATGATCGCAACGTGATCAGTGCATGATCAGCCACGTGATCAGTGCATGATCAGCAACGTGATCAGTGCATGATCAGCCACGTGATCAGTGCATGACAGTCACGTGATCAGTGCATGATCAGCTTCATGATCAGTGCATGATCAGCCACGTGATCAGTGCATGATCAGCCACGTGATCAGTGCATGATCAGCCACGTGATCAGTGCATGATCAGCCACGTGATCAGTGCATGATCACAACGTGATCAGTGCATGATCAGTCACGTGATCAGTGCATGATCAGCCACGTGATCAGTGCATGATCAGCCACGTGATCAGTGCATGACAGTCACGTGATCAGTGCATGATCAGCCACGTGATCAGTGCATGATCAGCCACGTGATCAGTGCATGATCAGCCACGTGATCAGTGCATGATAGCCACGTGATCAGGCATGATAGCCACGTGATCAGTGCATGATCAGCCACGTGATCAGTGCATGATCAGCCACGTGATCAGTGCATGATCAGCCACGTGATCAGTGCATGATCAGTCACGTGATCAGTGCATGATCAGCCACGTGATCAGTGCATGATAGCCACTGATCAGTGCATGATAGCCACGTGATCAGTGCATGATCAGTCACGTGATCAGTGCATGATAGCCACGTGATCAGTGCATGATCAGTCACGTGATCAGTGCATGATCAGTCACGTGATCAGTGTATGATCAGCCACGTGATCAGTGCATGATCAGTCACGTGATCAGTGCATGATTGCCACGTGATCAGTGCATGATCAGCCACGTGATCAGTGCATGCTCAGTCACGTGATCAGGGCCTGCTGAGCTCGTGTTTTCCTGTCTGCTCAGCTGCTTGACAATTGCCAGCTGAGCTGCGTGATTCCTGCCTGTCATCTGCTTGACAATTGCCAGCTGAGCTGCGGATTCCTGCCTGCTCAGCTGCTTGATTATCGCCAGCTGAGCAGCATGATTCATCACACCTGAGTTCCATGATTATTGCCTGCTGATTGCGTGATTCATGCCTGCTCAGCTCTTTGGTTATTGCCTCCAGAGGCACATGATCAGTGCATGATAGCCACGTGATCAGTGCATGATCAGTCACATGATCAGCACCATTCAGACACGTGATCACAGCATGATAAGTCACGTGATCAGTGCATGATCAGCCACGTGATCAGTGCATGATCAGCCACGTGATCAGTGCATGATCATCCACGTGATCAGTGCATGCACAATCAAGTGATCAGTGCATGATAGCCACGTGATCAGTGCATGATCAGTCACGTGATCAGTGCATGATCAGCCACGTGATCAGTGCATGATAGCCACGTGATCAGTGCATGATTAATCATTGCATGATCAGCCACGTGATCAGTGCATGATCAGCCACGTGATCAGTGCATGACAGTCACGTGATCAGTGTATGATCAGCCACGTGATCAGTGCATGATCAGTCACGTGATCAGTGCATGATCAGCCACGTGATCAGTGCATGATCAGTCACATGATCAGTGCATGATCATCCACGTGATCAGTGCATGGCAGTCAATTGATCAGTGCATGCAGTCACGTGATCAGTGCATGATCAGCTTCGTGATCAGTGCATGATCAGCCACGTGATCAGTGCATGATCAGCCACGTGATCAGTGCATGATCAGCCACGTGATCAGTGCATGATCAGCCATGTGATCAGTGCATGTCAGTCACGTGATCAGTGCATGATAGCCACGTGATCAGTGCATGATTGCCACGTGATCAGTGCATGATCAGTCACGTGATCAGTGCATGATCAGCCACGTGATCAGTGCATGATCAGCCACGTGATCAGTGCATGACAGTCACGTGATCAGTGCATGATAGCCACGTGATCAGTGCATGATCAGCCACGTGATCAGTGCATGATCAGCCACGTGATCAGTGCATGATCAGTCACGTGATCAGTGCATGATCACCACGTGATCAGTGCATGACAGTCACGTGATCAGTGCATGATAGCCACGTGATCAGTGCATGATAGCCACGTGATCAGTGCATGATCAGTCACGTGATCAGTGCATGATCAGCCACGTGATCAGTGCATGATAGCCACGTGATCAGTGCATACATTTACGTGATCAGTGCATGACAGTCACGTGATCAGTGCATGATAGCCACGTGATCAGTGCATGATCAGCAACATGATCAGCATATTCAGACACGTGATCAGTCATGATCAGTCACGTGATCAGTGCATGATCAGCCACGTGATCAGTGCATGATCATCCACGTGATCAGTGCATGATCAGTCACGTGATCAGTGCATGATAGCCACGTGATCAGTGCATGATAGCCACGTGATCAGTGCATGATCAGCCACGTGATCAGTGCATGATCAGCCACGTGATCAGTGCATGATCAGTCACGTGATCAGTGCATGATCAGCCACGTGATCAGTGCATGACAGTCACGTGATCAGTGCATGATAGCCACGTGATCAGTGCATGATAGCCACGTGATCAGTGCATGATCAGTCACGTGATCAGTGCATGATCAGCCACGTGATCAGTGCATGATAGCCACGTGATCAGTGCATGACAGTTACATGATCAGTGCATGACAGTCACGTGATCAGTGCATGATAGCCACGTGATCAGTGCATGATCAGCAACATGATCAGCATGATCAGACACATGATCAGTCATGATCAGTCACGTGATCAGTGCATGATCAGCCACGTGATCAGTGCATGATCAGCCACGTGATCAGTGCATGATCAGTCACGTGATCAGTGCATGATCAGCCACGTGATCAGTGCATGATCATCCACGTGATCAGTGCATGATCATCCACGTGATCAGTGCATGACAGTCACGTGATCAGTGTATGATCAGCCACGTGATCAGTGCATGATCATCCACGTGATCAGTGCATGATCAGCCACGTGATCAGTGCATGATCAGCCACGTGATCAGTGCATGATCAGTCACGTGATCAGTGCATGATCAGCTTCGTGATCAGTGCATGATCAGCCACGTGATCAGTGCATGATCAGTCACGTGATCAGTGCATGATCAGTCACGTGATCAGTGCATGATCAGCCACGTGATCAGTGCATGATCAGCACGTGATCAGTGCATGATCAGTCACGTGATCAGTGCATGATCAGCCACGTGATCAGTGCATGACAGCCACGTGATCAGTGCATGATCAGTCACGTGATCAGTGCATGATCAGCCACGTGATCAGTGCATGATAGCCACGTGATCAGTGCATGATCAGTCACGTGATCAGTGCATGATCAGTCACGTGATCAGTGCATGATCAGCCACGTGATCAGTGCATGATCAGCCACGTGATCAGTGCATGATCAGCCACGTGATCAGTGCATGCTCAGTCACGTGATCAGGGCCTGCTGAGCTGCGTGATTGCTGTCTGCTCATCTGCTTGACAATTGCCAGCTGAGCTGCGTGATTCCTGCCTGTCATCTGCTTGACAATTGCCAGCTGAGCTGCTGATTCCTGCCTGCTCAGCTGCTTGATTATTGCCAGATGAGCAGCATGATTCATCACAGCTGAGTTCCATGATTATTGCCTGCTGATTGCGTGATTCGTGCCTGCTCAGCTCTTTGTTTATTGCCTCCAGAGGCACATGATCAGTGCATGATAGCCACGTGATCAGTGCATGATCAGTCACATGATCAGCGCCATTCAGTCCGTGATCACAGCATGATAAGTCACGTGATCAGTGCATGATCAGTCACGTGATCAGTGCATGATCAGCCACGTGATCAGTGCATGATCATCCACGTGATCAGTGCATGACAATCACGTGATCAGTGCATGATAGCCACGTGATCAGTGCATGATCAGTCACGTGATCAGTGCATGATCAGCCACGTGATCAGTGCATGATAGCCACGTGATCAGTGCATGATCAGTCACATGATCAGCACCATTCAGACATGAGATCAGTGCATGATCAGTCACGTGATCAGTGCATGATCACACGTGATCAGTGCATGATCAGCCACGTGATCAGTGCATGATCAGCCACGTGATCAGTGCATGACAGTCACGTGATCAGTGCATGATAGCCACGTGATCAGTGCATGATCAGCCACGTGATCAGTGCATGACAGTCACGTGATCAGTGCATGATCAGCCGTGATCAGTGCATGATCAGCCACGTGATCAGTGCATGATCAGCCACGTGATCAGTGCATGATCAGCCACGTGATCAGTGCATGATCAGCACATGATCAGTGCATGATCAGGCACGTGATCAGTGCATGATCAGCCACGTGATCAGTGCATGATCAGCCACGTGATCAGTGCATGATCAGCCACGTGATCAGTGCATGACAGTCACGTGATCAGTGTATGATCAGCCACGTGATCAGTGCATGATCAGCCACGTGATCAGTGCATGATCAGCCACGTGATCAGTGCATGATCAGTCAATGATCAGTGCATGATCAGCCACGTGATCAGTGCATGATTGCCACGTGATCAGTGCATGATCAGCCACGTGATCAGTGCATGATAGCCACGTGATCAGTGCATGATCAGCAACGTGATCAGTGCATGATCAGCCACGTGATCAGTGCATGATCAGCCACGTGATCAGTGCATGATCAGCCACGTGATCAGTGCATGATCAGTCACGTGATCAGTGCATGATCAGCCACGTGATCAGTGCATGACAGCCACGTGATCAGTGCATGATCAGTCACGTGATCAGTGCATGATCAGCCACGTGATCAGTGCATGATAGCCACGTGATCAGTGCATGATAGCTACGTGATCAGTGCATGATCAGTCACGTGATCAGTGCATGATCAGTCACGTGATCAGTGCATGATCAGCTTCGTGATCAGTGCATGATCAGCCACGTGATCAGTGCATGATCAGCCACGTGATCAGTGCATGATCAGCCACGTGATCAGTGCATGATCAGCCACGTGATCAGTGCATGATCAGCAACATGATCAGTGCATGATCAGGCACGTGATCAGTGCATGATCAGCCACGTGATCAGTGCATGATCAGCCACGTGATCAGTGCATGATCAGCCACGTGATCAGTGCATGACAGTCACGTGATCAGTGTATGATCAGCCACGTGATCAGTGCATGATCAGCCACGTGATCAGTGCATGATCAGTCACGTGATCAGTGCATGATCAGCCACGTGATCAGTGCATGATCAGCCACGTGATCAGTGCATGATCATCCACGTGATCAGTGCATGCAGTCACGTGATCAGTGCATGATCAGCTTCGTGATCAGTGCATGATCAGCCACGTGATCAGTGCATGATCAGCCACGTGATCAGTGCATGATCAGTCAATGATCAGTGCATGATCAGCCACGTGATCAGTGCATGATAGCCACGTGATCAGTGCATGATCAGCACGTGATCAGTGCATGATCAGCCACGTGATCAGTGCATGATCAGCCACGTGATCAGTGCATGATCAGCCATGTGATCAGTGCATGATCAGTCACGTGATCAGTGCATGATCAGCCACGTGATCAGTGCATGATCAGCCACGTGATCAGTGCATGATAGCTACGTGATCAGTGCATGATCAGTGCATGATCATCCACGTGATCAGTGCATGATAGCCACGTGATCAGTGCATGACAGTCACATGATCAGTGCATGATCAGTCACGTGATCAGTGCATGATACACGTGATCAGTGCATGATCAGTCACATGATCAGCATGATCAGACACGTGATCAGTGCATGATCAGTCACGTGATCAGTGCATGATCAGCCACGTGATCAGTGCATGATCATCCACGTGATCAGTGCATGATCAGTCACGTGATCAGTGCATGATAGCCACGTGATCAGTGCATGATCAGTCACGTGATCAGTGCATGATCAGTCACGTGATCAGTGCATGATCAGCCACGTGATCAGTGCATGATAGCCACGTGATCAGTGCATGATCAGTCACGTGATCAGTGCATGATCAGCCACGTGATCAGTGCATGATAGCCACGTGATCAGTGCATGATCAGTCACGTGATCAGTGCATGATCAGCACGTGATCAGTGCATGATCAGCCACGTGATCAGTGCATGATCAGCCACGTGATCAGTGCATGACAGTCACGTGATCAGTGCATGATCAGCCACGTGATCAGTGCATGATCAGCCACGTGATCAGTGCATGATCAGCCACGTGATCAGTGCATGATCAGTCACGTGATCAGTGCATGATAGCCACGTGATCAGTGCATGATCAGCCACGTGATCAGTGCATGATCAGTCACGTGATCAGTGCATGATCAGTCACGTGATCAGTGCATGATCAGCCACGTGATCAGTGCATGATAGCAACGTGATCAGTGCATGATCAGCCACGTGATCAGTGCATGATCAGCCACGTGATCAGTGCATGATCAGCCACGTGATCAGTGCATGATCAGCCACGTGATCAGTGCATGATAGCCACGTGATCAGTGCATGATCAGCACGTGATCAGTGCATGATCAGCCACGTGATCAGTGCATGATCAGCCACGTGATCAGTGCATGATAGCCACGTGATCAGTGCATGATAGCCACGTGATCAGTGCATGATCAGTCACGTGATCAGTGCATGATCAGCCACGTGATCAGTGCATGATAGCCACGTGATCAGTGCATGACATTTACGTGATCAGTGCATGATCAGTCACGTGATCAGTGCATGATCAGTCACGTGATCAGTGCATGATCAGTCACGTGATCAGTGCATGATAGCCACGTGATCAGTGCATGATCAGTCACGTGATCAGTGCATGATCAGTCACGTGATCAGTGCATGATAGCCACGTGATCAGTGCATGACAGTCACGTGATCAGTGCATGATAGCCACGTGATCAGTGCATGATCAGCCACGTGATCAGTGCATGATCAGCCACGTGATCAGTGCATGATCAGTCACGTGATCAGTGCATGATCAGCCACGTGATCAGTGCATGATAGCCACGTGATCAGTGCATGATCAGTCACGTGATCAGTGCATGATCAGCCACGTGATCAGTGCATGATAGCCACGTGATCAGTGCATGATCAGTCACGTGATCATGCATGATCAGTCACGTGATCAGTGCATGATAGCTACACGATCAGTGCATGATCAGTCACGTGATCAGTGCATGATCAGCCACGTGATCAGTGCATGATAGCCACGTGATCAGTGCATGATCAGGTACGTGATCAGTGCATGATCAGTCACGTGATCAGTGCATGATAGCCACGTGATCAGTGCATGATCAGCCACGTGATCAGTGCATGATCAGCCACGTGATCAGTGCATGATCAGCCACGTGATCAGTGCATGATCAGCCACGTGATCAGTGCATGATCAGCACGTGATCAGTGCATGATCAGGCACGTGATCAGTGCATGATCAGCCACGTGATCAGTGCATGATCAGCCACGTGATCAGTGCATGATCAGCCACGTGATCAGTGCATGACAGTCACGTGATCAGTGTATGATCAGCCACGTGATCAGTGCATGATCAGCCACGTGATCAGTGCATGATCAGTCACGTGATCAGTGCATGATCAGTCACGTGATCAGTGCATGATCAGTCACGTGATCAGTGCATGATCAGCCACGTGATCAGTGCATGATCAGCCACGTGATCAGTGCATGAATCACGTGATCAGTGCATGATCAGCTTCAAATCAGTGCATGATCAGCCACGTGATCAGTGCATGATCAGCCACGTGATCAGTGCATGATCAGCCACGTGATCAGTGCATGATCAGCCACGTGATCAGTGCATGATCAGCCACGTGATCAGTGCATGCACAGTCAGTGTATGGCCACGTGATCAGTGCATGATCAGCCACGTGATCAGTGCATGATCAGTCACGTGATCAGTGCATGATCAGCCACGTGATCAGTGCATGATCAGCCACGTGATCAGTGCATGATCAGCCACGTGATCAGTGCATGATCAGCACGTGATCAGTGCATGATCAGCCACGTGATCAGTGCATGATCAGCCACGTGATCAGTGCATGATCAGCCACACAGCAGGCATGAGTCACGTGATCAGTGCATGATCAGCTTCGTGATCAGTGCATGATCAGCCACGTGATCAGTGCATGATCAGCCAGTGATCAGTGCATGATCAGTCACGTGATCAGTGCATGATAGCCACGTGATCAGTGCATGATCAGCCACGTGATCAGTGCATGATCAGCCACGTGATCAGTGCATGACAGTCCCGTGATCAGTGCATGATCAGCCACGTGATCAGTGCATGATCAGCCACGTGATCAGTGCATGATAGCCACGTGATCAGTGCATGATCAGCCACGTGATCAGTGCATGATCAGTCACGTGATCAGTGCATGATAGCCACGTGATCAGTGCATGATCAGCCACGTGATCAGTGCATGATCAGCCACGTGATCAGTGCATGATCAGCCACGTGATCAGTGCATGATCAGTCACGTGATCAGTGCATGATCAGCCACGTGATCAGTGCATGATCAGCCACGTGATCAGTGCATGCTCAGTCACGTGATCAGGGCCTGCTGAGCTGCGTGATTACTGTCTGCTCATCTGCTTGACAATTGCCAGCTGAGCTGCGTGATTCCTGCCTGTCATCTGCTTGACAATTGCCAGCTGAGCTGCTGATTCCTGCCTGCTCAGCTGCTTGATTATTGCCAGCTGAGCAGCATGATTCATCACAGCTGAGTTCCATGATTATTGCCTGCTGATTGCGTGATTCGTGCCTACTCAGCTCTTTGTTTATTGCCTCCAGAGGCACATGATCAGTGCATGATAGCCACATGATCAGTGCATGATCAGTCACATGATCAGCACCATTCAGACACGTGATCACAGCATGATAGTCACGTGATCAGTGCATGATCAGCCACGTGATCAGTGCATGATCAGCCACGTGATCAGTGCATGATCATCCACGTGATCAGTGCATGACAATCAAGTGATCAGTGCATGATAGCCACGTGATCAGTGCATGATCAGCCACGTGATCAGTGCATGATAGCCACGTGATCAGTGCATGATCAGTCACATGATCAGCATGATCAGACACGTGATCAGTGCATGATCAGTCACGTGATCAGTGCATGATCAGCCACGTGATCAGTGCATGATCAGCCACGTGATCAGTGCATGATCATCCACGTGATCAGTGCATGACAGTCACGTGATCAGTGCATGATAGCCACGTGATCAGTGCATGATCAGCCACGTGATCAGTGCATGACAGTCACGTGATCAGTGCATGATCAGCCACGTGATCAGTGCATGATCAGTCACGTGATCAGTGCATGATCAGCCACGTGATCAGTGCATGATCAGTCACGTGATCAGTGCATGATCAGCCACGTGATCAGTGCATGATCAGTCACGTGATCAGTGCATGCAGTCACGTGATCAGTGCATGATCAGCCACGTGATCAGTGCATGATCAGCCACGTGATCAGTGCATGATCAGCCACGTGATCAGTGCATGATCAGCCACGTGATCAGTGCATGATCAGCCACGTGATCAGTGCATGATCAGCAACATGATCAGTGCATGATCAGGCACGTGATCAGTGCATGATCAGCCACGTGATCAGTGCATGATCAGTCACGTGATCAGTGCATGATCAGCCACGTGATCAGTGCATGACAGTCACGTGATCAGTGCATGATCAGCCACGTGATCAGTGCATGATCAGCCACGTGATCAGTGCATGATCAGTCACGTGATCAGTGCATGATCAGCCACGTGATCAGTGCATGATCAGCCACGTGATCAGTGCATGATCATCCACGTGATCAGTGCATGCAGTCACGTGATCAGTGCATGATCAGCCACGTGATCAGTGCATGATCAGCCACGTGATCAGTGCATGATCAGCCACGTGATCAGTGCATGATAGCCACGTGATCAGTGCATGATCAGCCACGTGATCAGTGCATGATAGCCACGTGATCAGTGCATGATCAGCACGTGATCAGTGCATGATCAGCCACGTGATCAGTGCATGATCAGCCACGTGATCAGTGCATGATCAGCCACGTGATCAGTGCATGTCAGTCACGTGATCAGTGCATGATCAGCCACGTGATCAGTGCATGACAGCCACGTGATCAGTGCATGATAGCCACGTGATCAGTGCATGATCAGTGCATGATCATCCACGTGATCAGTGCATGATAGCCACGTGATCAGTGCATGACAGTTACATGATCAGTGCATGATCAGTCACGTGATCAGTGCATGATACACACGTGATCAGTGCATGATCAGTCACATGATCAGCAATATTCAGACACGTGATCAGTGCATGATCAGTCACGTGATCAGTGCATGATCAGCCACGTGATCAGTGCATGATCATCCACGTGATCAGTGCATGATCAGTCACATGATCAGTGCATGATAGCCACGTGATCAGTGCATGATCAGTCATGTGATCAGTGCATGATCAGTCACGTGATCAGTGCATGATCAGCCACGTGATCAGTGCATGATAGCCACGTGATCAGTGCATGATCAGTCACGTGATCAGTGCATGATCAGCCACGTGATCAGTGCATGATAGGCACGTGATCAGTGCATGATCAGCAACGTGATCAGTGCATGATCAGCCACGTGATCAGTGCATGATCAGCCACGTGATCAGTGCATGACAGTCACGTGATCAGTGCATGATCAGCCACGATCAGTGCATGATCAGCCACGTGATCAGTGCATGATCAGCCACGTGATCAGTGCATGATCAGTCACGTGATCAGTGCATGATAGCCACGTGATCAGTGCATGATCAGCCACGTGATCAGTGCATGATCAGTCACGTGATCAGTGCATGATCAGCCACGTGATCAGTGCATGATAGCCACGTGATCAGTGCATGATCAGTCACGTGATCAGTGCATGATCAGCCACGTGATCAGTGCATGATCAGCCACGTGATCAGTGCATGATAGCCACGTGATCAGTGCATGATCAGCACGTGATCAGTGCATGATCAGCCACGTGATCAGTGCATGATCAGCCACGTGATCAGTGCATGATCAGCCACGTGATCAGTGCATGATCAGCCACGTGATCAGTGCATGATCAGCACGTGATCAGTGCATGATCAGCCACGTGATCAGTGCATGATCAGCCACGTGATCAGTGCATGATAGCCACGTGATCAGTGCATGATAGCCACGTGATCAGTGCATGATCAGTCACGTGATCAGTGCATGATCAGCCACGTGATCAGTGCATGATAGCCACGTGATCAGTGCATGATCAGTTACGTGATCAGTGCATGATCAGTCACGTGATCAGTGCATGATCAGTCACGTGATCAGTGCATGATCAGTCACGTGATCAGTGCATGATAGCCACGTGATCAGTGCATGATCAGTCACGTGATCAGTGCATGATCAGTCACGTGATCAGTGCATGATAGCCACGTGATCAGTGCATGATCAGTCACGTGATCAGTGCATGATAGCCACGTGATCAGTGCATGATCAGCCACGTGATCAGTGCATGATCACCCGTGATCAGTGCATGATCAGTCACGTGATCAGTGCATGATCAGCCACGTGATCAGTGCATGATAGCCACGTGATCAGTGCATGATCAGTCACGTGATCAGTGCATGATCAGCCACGTGATCAGTGCATGATAGCCACGTGATCAGTGCATGATCAGCCACGTGATCAGTGCATGATAGCCACGTGATCAGTGCATGATCAGCCACGTGATCAGTGCATGATCAGCCACGTGATCAGTGCATGATCAGCCACGTGATCAGTGCATGATCAGCCATGTGATCAGTGCATGTCAGTCACGTGATCAGTGCATGATCAGCCACGTGATCAGTGCATGATCAGCCACGTGATCAGTGCATGATAGCCACGTGATCAGTGCATGATCAGTGCATGATCATCCACGTGATCAGTGCATGATAGCCACGTGATCAGTGCATGACAGTCACGTGATCAGTGCATGATCAGTCACGTGATCAGTGCATGATACACACGTGATCAGTGCATGATCAGTCACATGATCAGCATGATCAGACACGTGATCAGTGCATGATCAGTCACGTGATCAGTGCATGATCAGCCACGTGATCAGTGCATGATCATCCACGTGATCAGTGCATGATCAGTCACGTGATCAGTGCATGATAGCCACGTGATCAGTGCATGATCAGTCACGTGATCAGTGCATGATCAGCCACGTGATCAGTGCATGATAGCCACGTGATCAGTGCATGATCAGTCACGTGATCAGTGCATGATCAGCACGTGATCAGTGCATGATCAGCCACGTGATCAGTGCATGATCAGCCACGTGATCAGTGCATGACAGTCACGTGATCAGTGCATGATCAGCCACGTGATCAGTGCATGATCAGCCACGTGATCAGTGCATGATCAGCCACGTGATCAGTGCATGATCAGTCACGTGATCAGTGCATGATAGCCACGTGATCAGTGCATGATCAGCCACGTGATCAGTGCATGATCAGTCACGTGATCAGTGCATGATCAGTCACGTGATCAGTGCATGATCAGCCACGTGATCAGTGCATGATAGCCACGTGATCAGTGCATGATCAGCCACGTGATCAGTGCATGATCAGCCACGTGATCAGTGCATGATCAGCCACGTGATCAGTGCATGATCAGCCACGTGATCAGTGCATGATAGCCACGTGATCAGTGCATGATCAGCAACGTGATCAGTGCATGATCAGCCACGTGATCAGTGCATGATCAGCCACGTGATCAGTGCATGACAGTCACGTGATCAGTGCATGATCAGCCGTGATCAGTGCATGATCAGTCACGTGATCAGTGCATGATCAGCCACGTGATCAGTGCATGATAGCCACGTGATCAGTGCATGATCAGTCACGTGATCATGCATGATCAGTCATGTGATCAGTGCATGACAGCTACGTGATCAGTGCATGATCAGTCACGTGATCAGTGCATGATCAGCCACGTGATCAGTGCATGATAGCCACGTGATCAGTGCATGATCAGTACGTGATCAGTGCATGATCAGTCACGTGATCAGTGCATGATAGCCACGTGATCAGTGCATGATAGCCACGTGATCAGTGCATGATCAGCACGTGATCAGTGCATGATCAGCCACGTGATCAGTGCATGATCAGCCACGTGATCAGTGCATGATCAGCCACGTGATCAGTGCATGACAGTCACGTGATCAGTGCATGATCAGCCCGTGATCAGTGCATGATCAGCCACGTGATCAGTGCATGATCAGCCACGTGATCAGTGCATGATCAGCCACGTGATCAGTGCATGATCAGTCACGTGATCAGTGCATGATAGCCACGTGATCAGTGCATGATCAGTCACGTGATCAGTGCATGATCAGCCACGTGATCAGTGCATGATCAGTCACGTGATCAGTGCATGATCAGCCACGTGATCAGTGCATGATAGCCACGTGATCAGTGCATGATCAGTCACGTGATCAGTGCATGATCAGTCACGTGATCAGTGTATGGTATCAGTTCATGCACAGTCACGTGATCAGTGCATGATAGCCACGTGATCAGTGCATGATCAGCCACGTGATCAGTGCATGATAGCCACGTGATCAGTGCATGATCAGCTACGTGATCAGTGCATGATCAGCCACGTGATCAGTGCATGATAGCCACGTGATCAGTGCATGATCAGTCACGTGATCATGCATGATCAGTCACGTGATCAGTGCATGATAGCCACGTGATCAGTGCATGATCAGTCACGTGATCAGTGCATGATCAGCCACGTGATCAGTGCATGATAGCCACGTGATCAGTGCATGATCAGGTACGTGATCAGTGCATGATCAGTCACGTGATCAGTGCATGATCAGCCACGTGATCAGTGCATGATCAGCCACGTGATCAGTGCATGATCAGCCACGTGATCAGTGCATGATCAGCCACGTGATCAGTGCATGATCAGCCACGTGATCAGTGCATGATCAGCCACGTGATCAGTGCATGATCAGCCACGTGATCAGTGCATGATCAGCCACGTGATCAGTGCATGATCAGTCACGTGATCAGTGCATGATCAGCCACGTGATCAGTGCATGATCAGTCACGTGATCAGTGCATGATCAGCCACGTGATCAGTGCATGATAGCCACGTGATCAGTGCATGATCAGCCACGTGATCAGTGCATGATCAGTCACGTGATCAGTGCATGATCAGCCACGTGATCAGTGCATGATAGCCACGTGATCAGTGCATGATCAGTCACGTGATCAGTGCATTCAAGTCCGTGATCAGTGCATGATCAGCCACGTGATCAGTGCATGATAGCCACGTGATCAGTGCATGATCAGCACGTGATCAGTGCATGATCAGCCACGTGATCAGTGCATGATCAGCCACGTGATCAGTGCATGACAGTCACGTGATCAGTGTATGATCAGCTTCGTGATCAGTGCATGATCAGCCACGTGATCAGTGCATGATCAGCCACGTGATCAGTGCATGATCAGTCACGTGATCAGTGCATGATCAGCCACGTGATCAGTGCATGATCAGCCACGTGATCAGTGCATGATCAGCCACGTGATCAGTGCATGATAGCCACGTGATCAGTGCTACCTGCTCATCTTCTTGATCATTGCCAGCTGAGCTGAGTGATTCCTGCCTGATCAGTGCTTGATCACTGCCAGCTGAGCTGCATGATTCCTACCTGATCAGTGCTTGATCATTGCTAGCTGAGTTGCGTGATTCCTGCCTGCTCACCTGTGATCATTGCCAGCTGAGCTGCATGATACCTGCCTGCTCATCTGCTTGATAATTGCCAGCTGAGCTGCATGATTCCTGCCTGTCATCTGCATGACAATTATCAGCTGAGCTGTGTGATTCCTGCCTGATCAGCTGCTTGATTATTGCCAGCTGAGCAGCATGATTCATCACAGGTGAGTCCATGATTATTGCCTGCTGATTGCGTGATTCGTGCCTGCTCAGCTCTTTGGTTATTGCCTCCTGAGGCACATGATCAGTGCATGATAGCCACGTGATCAGTGCATGATCAGTCACATGATCAGCACCATTCAGTCACGTGATCACTGCATGATCAGTACGTGATCAGTGCATGATCAGCACGTGATCAGTGCATGATCAGCCACGTGATCAGTGCATGATCAGCCACGTGATCAGTGCATGATCAGCCACGTGATCAGTGCATGATCAGTCACGTGATCAGTGCATGATCAGTCACGTGATCAGTGCATGATCAGCCACGTGATCAGTGCATGATAGCCACGTGATCAGTGCATGATAGCCACGTGATCAGTGCATGATCAGTCACGTGATCAGTGCATGATAGCCACGTGATCAGTGCATGATCAGCCACGTGATCAGTGCATGATAGCCACGTGATCAGTGCATGACAGTCACGTGATCAGTGCATGATAGCCACTGATCAGTGCATGATCAGCCACGTGATCAGTGCATGATAGCCACGTGATCAGTGCATGATCAGCCACGTGATCAGTGCATGATCAGTCACGTGATCAGTGCATGATCAGCCACGTGATCAGTGCATGATCAGCCACTGATCAGTGCATGATAGTCACGTGATCAGTGCATGATCAGTCACGTGATCAGTGCATGATCAGCCACGTGATCAGTGCATGATAGCCACGTGATCAGTGCATGATAGCCACGTGATCAGTGCATGATCAGTCACGTGATCAGTGCATGATCAGCCATGTGATCAGTGCATGATCAGCCACGTGATCAGTGCATGATCAGTCACGTGATCAGTGCATGATAGCCACGTGATCAGTGCATGATCAGTCACGTGATCAGTGCATGATCAGCCACGTGATCAGTGCATGATAGCCACGTGATCAGTGCATGATAGCCACGTGATCAGTGCATGATCAGTCACGTGATCAGTGCATGATCAGTCACGTGATCAGTGCATGATCAGTCCCGTGATCAGTGCATGATAGTCACGTGATCAGTGCATGATCAGTCACGTGATCAGTGCATGATCAGCCACGTGATCAGTGCATGATTGCCACGTGATCAGTGCATGATCAGTCACGTGATCAGTGCATGATCAGTCACGTGATCAGTGCATGATAGCCACGTGATCAGTGCATGATCAGTCACGTGATCAGTGCATGATCAGCCACGTGATCAGTGCATGATAGCCACGTGATCAGTGCATGATCAGTTACATGATCAGTGCATGATCAGTCAGTGATCAGTGCATGATAGCCACGTGATCAGTGCATGATCAGCCACGTGATCAGTGCATGATAGCCACGTGATCAGTGCATGATCAGTCACGTGATCAGTGCATGATCAGTCACGTGATCAGTGCATGATCAGCCACGTGATCAGTGCATGAATCACGTGATCAGTGCATGATAGCCACGTGATCAGTGCATGATCAGTCATGTGATCAGTGCATGCAGTCACGTGATCAGTGCATGATAGCCACGTGATCAGTGCATGATCAGTCACGTGATCAGTGCATGATCAGTCACGTGATCAGTGCATGATCAGCCACGTGATCAGTGCATGATAGCCACGTGATCAGTGCATGATCAGTCACGTGATCAGTGCATGATCACCACGTGATCAGTGCATGATCAGCCACGTGATCAGTGCATGATCAGTCACGTGATCAGTGCATGATCAGTCACGTGATCAGTGCATGATCAGTCACGTGATCAGTGCATGATCAGCCACGTGATCAGTGCATGATGTCACGTGATCAGTGCATGATGAGCTGCGTGATTCCTGTCTACTCAGCTGAGTGATAATTGCCAGCTGAGCTGCGTGATTCCTGCCTTCATCTGCTGGATAATTGCTGAGCTGTGTGATTCCTTCCTGCTCATCTGCTTGATCATTGCCAGCTGAGCTGCGTGATTCCTGCCTGCTCATCTGCTGAATTGCCAGCTGAGCTGCGTGATTCCTGCCTGCTCATCTGCTGGGTAGCCAGCTGAGCTGCGTGATTCCTGCCTGATCATCTGCTGATCATTCCCAGCTGAGCTGCGTGATTCCTGCCTGCTCATCTGCTGATCATTGCCAGCTGAGCTGCGTGATTCCTGCCTGCTCATCTGCTGACAATTGCCAGCTGAGCTGATTCCTGCCAGCTCATCTGCTTGACAATTGCCAGCTGAGCCGTGTGATTCCTGCCTGATCAGCTGCTTGATTATTGCCAGCTGAGCAGCATGATTCGTCAGAGCTGAGGTCCATGATTATTGCCTGCTGATTGCGTGATTCAGTGCTGATCAGCTCTTTGATTGTTGCCTCCTGAGGCACATGATCAGTGCATGATAGCCACGTGATCAGTGCATGATCAGTCACGTGATCAGTGCATGATCAGTCACGTGATCAGTGCATGATAGCCACGTGATCAGTGCATGATAGCCACGTGATCAGTGCATGATCAGTCACGTGATCAGTGCATGATCAGTCACGTGATCAGTGCATGATAGCCACGTGATCAGTGCATGATCAGTCATGTGATCAGTGCATGATAGCCACGTGATCAGTGCATGATCAGCCACGTGATCAGTGCATGATAGCCACGTGATCAGTGCATGATCAGTCACGTGATCAGTGCATGATAGCCACGTGATCAGTGCATGATCAGCCACGTGATCAGTGCATGATAGCCACGTGATCAGTGCATGATCAGTCACGTGATCAGTGCATGATCAGCCACGTGATCAGTGCATGATAGCCACGTGATCAGTGCATGATCAGCCACGTGATCAGTGCATGATAGCCACGTGATCAGTGCATGATCAGTCACGTGATCAGTGCATGATCAGCCACGTGATCAGTGCATGATCAGCCACGTGATCAGTGCATGATCAGCCACGTGATCAGTGCATGATCAGTCATGATCAGTGCATGATAGCCACGTGATCAGTGCATGATCAGTCACGTGATCAGTGCATGATCAGCCACGTGATCAGTGCATGATCAGCCACGTGATCAGTGCATGATCAGCCACGTGATCAGTGCATGATAGCCACGTGATCAGTGCATGATCAGTCACGTGATCAGTGCATGATCAGCCACGTGATCAGTGCATGATCAGCCAGTGATCAGTGCATGATCAGCCACGTGATCAGTGCATGATCAGTCACGTGATCAGTGCATGATCAGCCACGTGATCAGTGCATGATCAGCCACGTGATCAGTGCATGATCATCCACGTGATCAGTGCATGATCAGTCACGTGATCAGTGTATGATCAGCCACGTGAACAGTGCATGCTCAGTCACGTGATCAGGGCCTGCTGAGCTGCGTGATTCCTGTCTGCTCATCTGCTTGACAATTGCCAGCTGAGCTGCATGATTCCTGCCTGTCATCTGCTTGACAATTGCCAGCTGTGCTGCGTAATTCCTGCCTGCTCAGCTGCTTGATTATTGCCAGCTGAGCAGCATGATTCCTCACAGCTGAGTTCCATGATTATTGCCTGCTGACTGTGTGATTCGTGCCTACTCAGCTCTTTGTTTATTGCCTCCAGAGGCACATGATCAGTGTATGATAGCAAACATGATCAGCGCATGATCAGTCACATGATCAGCGCCATTAAGTCACGTGATCACTGCATGATAGTCATGTGATCAGTGCATGATCAGCCACGTGATCAGTGCATGATCAGCCACGTGATCAGTGCATGATAGCCACGTGATCAGTGCATGATAGCAACATGATCAGTGCATGATCAGTCACGTGATCAGTGCATGATCAGCCACGTGATCAGTGCATGATAGCCACGTGATCAGTGCATGATCAGCCACGTGATCAGTGCATGATAGCCACGTGATCAGTGCATGATCAGCCACGTGATCAGTGCATGATCAGTCACGTGATCAGTGCATGATATCTACGTGATCAGTGCATGATCAGCACGTGATCAGTGCATGATAGCCACGTGATCAGTGCATGATCAGTCACGTGATCAGTGCATGATCAGCCACGTGATCAGTGCATGATAGCCACGTGATCAGTGCATGATCAGTCACGTGATCAGTGCATGATCAGCCACGTGATCAGTGCATGATAGCCACGTGATCAGTGCATGATCAGTCACGTGATCAGTGCATGATCAGCCACGTGATCAGTGCATGATAGCCACGTGATCAGTGCATGATCAGCCACGTGATCAGTGCATGATAGCCACGTGATCAGTGCATGATCAGTCACGTGATCAGTGCATGATCAGCCACGTGATCAGTGCATGATAGCCACGTGATCAGTGCATGATCAGTCACGTGATCAGTGCATGATCAGCCACGTGATCAGTGCATGATAGCCACGTGATCAGTGCATGATCAGTCACGTGATCAGTGCATGATCAGCCACGTGATCAGTGCATGATAGCCACGTGATCATGCATGATAGCCACGTGATCAGTGCATGATCAGTCACGTGATCAGTGCATGATAGCCACGTGATCAGTGCATGATCAGTCACGTGATCAGTGCATGATCAGCCACGTGATCAGTGCATGATAGCCACGTGATCAGTGCATGATAGCCACGTGATCAGTGCATGATCAGTCACGTGATCAGTGTATGATCAGTCACGTGATCAGTGCATGATCAGTCACGTGATCAGTGCATGATAGCCACGTGATCAGTGCATGATCAGTCACGTGATCAGTGCATGATCAGCCACGTGATCAGTGCATGATAGCCACGTGATCAGTGCATGATAGCCACGTGATCAGTGCATGATCAGTCACGTGATCAGTGCATGATCAGCCACGTGATCAGTGCATGATAGCAACGTGATCAGTGCATGATCAGTCACGTGATCAGTGCATGATCAATCACGTGATCAGTGCATGATCAGTCACGTGATCAGTGCATGATAGCCACGTGATCAGTGCATGAGAGTCACGTGATCAGTGCATGATCAGTCACGTGATCAGTGCATGATCAGCCACGTGATCAGTATATGATCAGCCATGTGATCAGTGCATGATAGCCACGTGATCAGTGCATGATCAGTCACGTGATCAGTGCATGATCAGCCACGTGATCAGTGCATGATCAGTCACGTGATCAGTGCATGATAGCCACGTGATCAGTGCATGATCAGTCACGTGATCAGTGCATGATCAGCCACGTGATCAGTGCATGATCAGCCACGTGATCAGTGCATGATCATCCACGTGATCAGTGTATGATCAGCCACGTGAACAGTGCATGCTCAGTCACGTGATCAGGGCCTGCTGAGCTGCGTGATTCCTGTCTGCTCATCTGCTTGACAATTGCCAGCTGAGCTGCATGATTCCTCCCTGTCATCTGCTTGACAATTGCCAGCTGTGCTGCATAATTCCTGCCTGCTCAGCTGCTTGATTATTGCCATCTGAGCAGCATGATTCGTCATAGCTGAGCTCCATGATTATTGCCTGCTGATTGTGTGATTCGTGCCTACTCAGCTCTTTAATTATTGCCTCCAGAGCCACATGATCAGTGTATGATACCAAACATGATCAGCACATGATCAGTCACATGATCAGCGCCTTTCAGTCACGTGATCACTACATGATAGTCAAGTGATCAGTCCATGCTCAGTCATGGTATCAGTGCATGATCAGCCACGTGATCAGTGCATGACATTCCCATGATCAGTGCTGATCAGTCACGTGATCAGTGCATGATAAACATGTGATCAGTGCATGATCAGCCACGTGATCAGTGCATGATCAGTCACGTGATCAGTGCATGATAGCCACGTGATCAGTGCATGATAGCAACGTGATCAGTGCATGATCAGTCCCGTGATCAGTGTATGATCAGCCACGTGATCAGTGCATGCTGTCACGTGATCAGGGCCTGCTGAGCTGCGTGATTCCTATCTACTCAGGTGCTTAAAAATTCCCAGCTGAGCTGCGTGATTCCTGCCTGCTCATCTGCTGGGTAATTGCCAGCTGAGCTGCGTGATTCCTGCCTGCTCATCTGCTGGAATTGCCAGCTGAGCTGCGTGATTCCTGCCAGCTCATCTGCTTGACAATTGCCAGCTGAGCCGTGTGATACCTGCCTGTTCAGCTGCTTGATTATTGCCAGCTGAGCAGCATGATTCGTCAGAGCTGAGGTCCCTGATTATTGCCTGCTGATTGCGGATTCGTGCCTGCTCAGCTCTTTGATTGTTGCCTCCTGAGGAACATGATCAGTGCATGATAGACACGTGATCAGTGCATGATCAGTCACGTGATCAGTGCATGATCAGGCACGTGATCAGTGCATGATAGCCACGTGATCAGTGCATGATAGCCACCAAATCAGTGCATGATCAGTCACGTGATCAGTGCATGATCTGTCACGTGATCAGTGTATGATATCCACGTGATCAGTGCCTGCTCAGTCATGTGATCAGTGCATGATATCTACGTGATCAGTGCATGATCAGGCACGTGATCAGTGCATGATAGCCACGTGATCAGTGCATGATCAGTTACGTGATCAGTGCATGATAGCCACGTGATCAGTGCATGATCATCCACGTGATCAGTGCATGATAGCCATGTGATCAGTGCATGATCAGTTAAGTGATCAGTGCATGATCAGCCACGTGATCAGTGCATGATAGGCACGTGATCAGTGCATGATCAGCCACGTGATCAGTGCATGATCAGCCACGTGATAGTGCATGATCAGTCACGTGATCAGTGCATGATCAGCCACGTGATCAGTGCATGATAGGCACGTGATCAGTGCATGATAGCCACGTGATCAGTGCATGATCAGTTTCATGATCAGTGCATGATACCACGTGATCAGTGCATGATCAGTCACGTGATCAGTGCATGATCAGCCACGTGATCAGTGCATGATAGCCACGTGATCAGTGCATGATCAGCCACGTGATCAGTGCATGATAGCCAAGTGATCAGTGCATGATCAGTCACGTGATCAGTGCATGATCAGCCACGTGATCAGTGCATGATCAGGCAGTGATCAGTGCATGATCAGGCACGTGATCAGTGCATGATCAGTCAGGTGATCAGTGCATGATCAGCCACGTGATCAGTGCATGATAGCCACGTGATCAGTGCATGATCAGGCCCGTGATCAGTGCATGATCAGTCACGTGAACAGTGCATGCTCAGTCACGTGATCAGGGCCTGATGAGCTGTGTGATTCCTGTCTGTTCATCTGCTTGATTATTGCCAGCTGAGCTGTGTGATTTCTGGCTGCTTATCTGCTGGATGATTGCCAGCTTAGCTGCATGATTCCTGCCTAATCACCTGCTTGATTAGTGCCAGCTGAGCTTCATGATTCCTGCCTGCTCATGTGTTTCATAATTGCCAGCTGACCTTCGTGATTCCTGCCTACTCATCTGGTTGACAATTGCCAGGTGAGCTGCGATTCCTGCCTGCTCACCTGCTTGATAACTTCCAGCTGAGCTGCGTGATTTCTAACTGCTCATCTGCTTGATAATTGCCAGCTGAGCTGCGTATTACCTGCATGCTAATCTGCTTGATATTTGCCAGCTGAGCCGTGTGATTTCTGCCTGCTCAGCTGCTTGATGGTTGCCAGCTGAGCTGCGTGATTCCTGCCTGCTCATCTGGTTGACTTTTGCCAGCTGAGCCGTGTGATTCCTGCGTGCTCAGCTGCTTGATTATTGCCAGCTGAGCTGCGTGATTCCTGCCTGCTCATCTGGTTGACTTTTGCCAGCTGAGTTGCTTGATTCCTGCCTGCTCATCGGCTTGATAATTGCCAGCTGAGCTGCGTATTACCTGCATGCTAATCTGCTTGATATGTGCCAGCTGAGCCGTGTGATTTCTGCCTGCTCAGCTGCTTGATGGTTGCCAGCTGAGCTGCGTGATTCCTGCCTGCTCATCTGGTTGACTTGCCAGCTGAGCCGTGTGATTCCTGCGTGCTCAGCTGCTTGATTATTGCCCGCTGAGCAGCATGATTCATCACAGCTGATGTCCATGATTATTGCCTGCTGATTCCCTGATTTGTGCCTGCTCAGCTCTTTGATTATTGCCTCGTGAGGCACATGATCAGTGCATGATAGCCACGTGATCAGTGCATGATCAGTCACGTGATCAGTGCATGATCAGCCACGTGATCAGTGCATGGTCATCTTCGTGATCAGTGCATGGGCAATCTCGTGATCAGTGCATGATAGCCACGTGATCAGTGCATGATCAGTCACGTGATCAGTGCCAGATCAGCCACGTGATCAGTGCATGATAGCCAGGTGATCAGTGCATGATCAGTCACGTGATCAGTGTATGATCAGCCACGTGATCAGTGCATGATCAGTCACGTGATCAGTGTATGATCAACCACGTGATCAGTGCATGAGAGCCACCAGATCAGTGCATGCTCAGTCACGTGATCAGTGCATGATCTGTCATGTGTCCAGTGCATGATATCCAAGTGATCAGTTTGCAGTCATGTGATCAGTGCATGATAGCTAAGTGATCAGTGCCTGATCAGCCACGTGATCAGTGCATGATCGCTGTGATCAGTGCATGATCATTTAGGTGATCAATGTATGATAAGCCTCATGATCAGTGCATGATAGCCACGTGATCAGAGCATGATCAGTCACGTGATCATGGCATGCACAGTCATGTGATCAGTGCATGATAGCTACTGATCAGTGCATGATCAGGCACGTGATCAGTGCATGATCAGCCACATGATCAGTGCATGTTCAGTCCCGTGATCAGTGCATGATCAGTAACGTGATCAGTGTATGATCAGCCACGTGATCAGTGCATGATAGCCAGGTGATCAGTGCATGATCAGTCACGTGATCAGTGCATGATCAGCCATGGATCAGTGCATGATAGCCATGTGGTCAGTGCATGATAGCTATTTGATCAGTGCATGATCAGCCACGTGATCAGTGCATGATAGGCACTGACCAGTGCTGATCAGCAACGTGATTAGTGCATGATCAGGCACGTGATCAGTGCATGATCAGCCACGTGATCAGTGCATGATCAGCCACGTGATCAGTGCATGATAGCCAAGTGATCAGTGCATGATAGCTACGTGATCAGTGCATGCTCAGTCACATGAAAAGTGCATGATCAGCCACGTGATCAGTGCATGCACAGTCACGTGATCAGTGTATGATCTGCTTCGTGATCAGTGCATGATCACCACCTGATCAGTGCATGACCAGGCACGTGATCAGTGCTTGATCAGTCATTTGATCAGTGTATGGTCAGCCACGTGATCAGTGCATGATTAGCCACGGGATCAGTGCATGATCAGGCACGTGAAGAGTCCATGATCAGTCACGTGATCAGTGCATGATAGCCAGGTGATCAGTGCATGATCAGCCACGTGATCAGTGCATGATCAGCCACGTGATCAGTGCATGATCAGCCACGTGATCAGTGCATGATCAGCAACGTGATCAGTGCATGACAGTCACGTGATCAGTGCATGATCAGCCATGTCAGTGCATGATCCGCAACGTGATCAGTGCATGATCAGTCACGTGATCAGTGCATGATCAGACTCGTGATCAGTGCATGATCAGCCACGTGATCAGTGCATGCACAGTCCAGTGGTCAGTGTATGATCAGCTTCGTGATCAGTGCATGATCAGCCACCTGATCAGTGCAGGATGAGGCACGTGTCAATGCATGATCAGCAACGTGATCAGTGCATGATCAGCCACGTGATCAGTGCATGCACAGTCCCGTGATCAGTGTATGATCAGCCGTGATCAGTGCATATTCAGCCACGTGATCAGTGCATGATCAGGCACGTGATCAATGCATGATCAGTCACGTGATCAGTGCATGATCAGTCACGTGATCAGTGCATGATCAGCCATTTTTGTAGTGCATGATCAGTCACGTGATCAGTGTATGATCATCCACGTGATCAGTGCTAGCACAGTGAAGTGATCAGTGAATGATAGCCATGTGATCAGGGCATGATCAAGCACGGATCAGTGTATGATCAGCCACGTGAACAGTGCAGCTCAGTCAAGTGATCAGGCCTAATGAGCTGCGTTTTTCCTGTCTGCTCAGCTGCTTGACAAGTGCCAGCTGAGCTGCGTGATTACTGCCTGTTCATCGGCTTGATAATCGCCAGCTTAGCTGAGTGATTCCTGCATGCTCATCGGCTTGATAATTGCCAGCTGAGATGCATGATTCCTGCCTCATCGGCTTGATAATTGCCAGTTGAGCTGCGTGATTCCTGGCTGCTCATCTGCGTTATTATTGCCAGTGGCAGGGAGGAATTGCCAGTCATGGTAGGGGAATCTGGCCTGGAGACGTGTTGAAGAAGGTCTCTCGAGGGCTTTCTCAGGTTGAGGCAGGAAACCCTGGGTTCCGTCGACTTGTGCAGGTGACCTCAGTGGGCTTCTCATGGTGGCTCTGAGAAGTTAGGGAAACTGGAGGTGGGAGGGGCCTCTGGGGACTCCACTGGGTTTGGTGCATTGGAAGAGGGCCTCATCTCCAGTTGAGGCAGGAACCTCAGAGTTCCTCTGATTTCAGACTCCGCTCGCAGGGTCCCTGCAGACTTGGGACAGGAGAGTCAGGCCTCGTCTTGGGTTGAGGCATGGAACTCCGCTTGCCTCTCGAGGTGTCCCCGGGGAGAGAGGCCACTTGTCGAGCTGTATTTGGAACCTGGGGTTTTTCCGGACGATGCACGGCGAGTCACTGCCCCTTCGTGTTGACTTCATTCACAGGGAGGAGTTCGGAGAGGTGTCTGGGCATCGGGTTCTTATCAAGAGGGGACCGGGAAATCGGGGTCCTACGGAATGTGGAACCACCCACGAGGCCACGTCTGGAATGTCTTCGTGAGACCGGCCTCATCCTGAGGTGCGACCGGAAGGTCGGGAACCCCTTCCAGACAAAGCAGGGGAGTCGACCCTCCTGTCCAGATCAGGAGGGGAGAAGGGCTCAGAGGAAGTGGTGCCGGAAAACCTCAGTGTTCCTCTCGAGGGAGACCGGGATTTCGGGGAACTTTGTGGGTCGCATCAAGGGTGCCAAGTGCCCTTTCGACCTCCAATTCCTAACGTGGGACTTCTCCTGAGACGCTGTAGCGGGAAAGGGCTTCATCTTGCGATGACGGGGGAGCCACGTGGTTTTTCTCGAGTTACGGCGGGATTCTCGAGTTACGACGGGGAATTCAGGATGCCTCTTGTGTTGGCCCAGGCAAGTCCAATCTTCCATTCGAGTTGCGAAGGAAAGCTGGGGATTGCTCTCGAGTGACTGCAGGGCCAATAGACCTCATCTAGGCTTGTGTCCAGAAGCCAATGTTCCTCTCCAGGGGCGACAGGGATCTCGGGGTTGCATTCCAGACGCACCCGGGGAGACAGGCATTCATCTCGAGTGGAAGCAAAGAACCCCGCTCTGCTCTCGAGTCGCGACGGGTATCTCTTGGAGCTCACTGGGTGGACTCAAGGGAGTCAAGCCTCCTGAGGCGTTTGGAGAGAGGTCGCGAGATTGGTCTCTAGGCCATGCAGGAGACGAAGGCCCTCATCTCTCGATGACGGGGGAATCTCGGGGTTGTTCTCGAGCGGCGGCCCCAGTGTGCGGTTTCTCACGAGGTACGACGGCGAGGTCAGTGAGCCTCTCGTGGGGCGCCAGGGAAGTCGGGTCTCCATGCGAGTGGCGAGGGGAGCGCGTCATTGCTCCCGAGCCATGGTAGGGGAATCTGGCCTCGAGACGTGTTGAAGAAGGTCTCTCGAGGTCTTTCCCGGGTTGAGGCAGGAAACCCTGGGTTCCCTCGACTTGTGCAGGTGACCTCAGTGGGCTTCTCATGGTGGCTCTGAGAAGCCAGGGAAACTGGAGGTGGGAGGGGCCTCTCGGGACTCCACTGGGCTTGGTGCATTGGAAGAGGGCCTCATCTCCAGTTGAGGCAGGAACCGCAGGGTACCTCTGATTTCAGACTCCGATAGCAGGGTCCCTGCAGACTGGGGACAGGAGAGTCAGGCCTCGTCTTGGGTGGAGGCATGGAACTCCGCTTGCCTCTCGAGATGTCCCCGGGGAGAGAGGCCACTTGTCGAGCTGTATTTGGAACCTGGGGTTTTTTCCGAACGATGCACGAGGAAACTGCCCTTTCGTGTTGACTTCATTCACAGGGTGGAGTTCGGAGAGGTGTCCGGGCATCGGGTTCTTATCAAGAGGGGACCGGGAAATCGGGGTCCTACGGAATGTGGAACCACCCACGAGGCCACGTCTGGAATGTCTTCGTGAGACCGGCCTCATCCTGAGGTGCGACCGGAAGGTCGGGAACCCCTTCCAGACAAAGCAGGGGAGTCGACCCTCCTGTCCAGATCACGAGGGGAGAAAGGGCTCAGAGGAGGGGTGCCGGAAAACCTCAGTGTTCCTCTCGAGGGAGACCGGGATTTCGGGGAACTTTGTGGGTCGCATCCAGGGTGCCAAGTGCCCTTTCGACCTCCAATTCCTAACGTGGGACTTCTCCTGAGGCGCTGTAGCGGGAAAGGGCTTCATCTTGCGATGACGGGGGAGCCACGTGGTTTTTCTCGAGTTACGGCGGGATTCTCGAGTTACGACGGGGAATTCAGGCTGCCTCTTGTGTTGGCCCAGGCAAGTCCAATCTTCCATTCGAGTTGCAAAGGAAAGCTGGGGATTGCTCTCGAGTGACTGCAGGGCCAATAGACCTCATCTAGGCTTGTGTCCAGAAGCCAATGTTCCTCTCCAGGGGCGACAGGGATCTCGGGGTTGCATTCCAGACGCACCCGGGGAGACAGGCCTTCGTCTCGAGTGGAAGCAAAGAACCCCGCTCTGCTCTCGAATCGCGACGGGTATCTCTTGGAGCTCACTGGGTGGACTCAAGGGAGTCAAGCCTCCTGAGGCGTTTGGAGAGAGGTCGCGAGATTGGTCTCTAGGCCATGCAGGAGACGAAGGCCCTCATCTCTCGATGACGGGGGAATCTCGGGGTTGTTCTCGAGCGGCGGCCCCAGTGTGCGGTTTCTCACGAGGTACGACGGCGAGGTCAGTGAGCCTCTCGTGGGGCGCCAGGGAAGTCGGGTCTCCATGCGAGTGGCGAGGGGGAGCGCGTCATTGCTCCCGAGCCATGGTAGGGGAATCTGGCCTCGAGACGTGTTGAAGAAGGTCTCTCGAGGTCTTTCTCGGGTTGAGGCAGGAAACCCTGGGTTCCCTCGACTTGTGCAGGTGACCTCAGGGGGCTTCTCATGGTGGCTCTGAGAAGCCAGGGAAACTGGAGGTGGGAGGGGCCTCTCGGGACTCCACTGGGTTTGGTGCATTGGAAGAGGGCCTCATCTCCAGTTGAGGCAGGAACCGCAGGGTACCTCTGATTTCAGACTCCGATCGCAGGGTCCCTGCAGACTGGGGACAGGAGAGTCAGGCCTCGTCTTGGGTTGAGGCATGGAACTCCGCTTGCCTCTCGAGATGTCCCCGGGGAGAGAGGCCGCTTGTCGAGCTGTATTTGGAACCTGGGGTTTTTCCGAACGATGCACGGAAAAACTGCCCCTTCGTGTTGACTTCATTCACAGGGTGGAGTTCGGAGAGGTGTCCGGGCATCGGGTTCTTATCAAGAGGGGACCGGGAAATCGGGGTCCTACGGAATGTGGAACCACCCACGAGGCCACGTCTGGAATGTCTTCGTGAGACCGGCCTCATCCTGAGGTGCGACCGGAAGGTCGGGAACCCCTTCCAGACAAAGCAGGGGAGTCGACCCTCCTGTCCAGATCAGGAGGGGAGAAAGGGCTCAGAGGAGGGGTGCCGGAAAACCTCAGTGTTCCTCTCGAGGGAGACCGGGATTTCGGGGAACTTTGTGGGTCGCATCAAGGGTGCCAAGTGCCCTTTCGACCTCCAATTCCTAACGTGGGACTTCTCCTGAGGCGCTGTAGCGGGAAAGGGCTTCATCTTGCGATGACGGGGGAGCCACGTGGTTTTTCTCGAGTTACGGCGGGATTCTCGAGTTACGACGGGGAATTCAGGCTGCCTCTTGTGTTGGCCCAGGCAAGTCCAATCTTCCATTCGAGTTGCGAAGGAAAGCTGGGGATTGCTCTCGAGTGACTGCAGGGCCAATAGACCTCATCTAGGCTTGTGTCCAGAAGCCAATGTTCCTCTCCAGGGGCGACAGGGATCTCGGGGTTGCATTCCAGACGCACCCGGGGAGACAGGCATTCATCTCGAGTGGAAGCAAAGAACCCCGCTCTGCTCTCGAATCGCGACGGGTATCTCTTGGAGCTCACTGGGTGGACTCAAGGGAGTCAAGCCTCCTGAGGCGTTTGGAGAGAGGTCGCGAGATTGGTCTCTAGGCCATGCAGGAGACGAAGGCCCTCATCTCTCGATGACGGGGGAATCTCGGGGTTGTTCTCGAGCGGCGGCCCCAGTGTGCGGTTTCTCACGAGGTACGACGGCGAGGTCAGTGAGCCTCTCGTGGGGCGCCAGGGAAGTCGGGTCTCCATGCGAGTGGCGAGGGGGAGCGCGTCATTGCTCCCGAGCCATGGTAGGGGAATCTGGCCTCGAGACGTGTTGAAGAAGGTCTCTCGAGGTCTTTCCCGGGTTGAGGCAGGAAACCCTGGGTTCCCTCGACTTGTGCAGGTGACCTCAGGGGGCTTCTCATGGTGGCTCTGAGAAGCCAGGGAAACTGGAGGTGGGAGGGGCCTCTCGGGACTCCACTGGGTTTGGTGCATTGGAAGAGGGCCTCATCTCCAGTTGAGGCAGGAACCGCAGGGTACCTCTGATTTCAGACTCCGATCGCAGGGTCCCTGCAGACTGGGGACAGGAGAGTCAGGCCTCGTCTTGGGTTGAGGCATGGAACTCCGCTTGCCTCTCGAGATGTCCCCGGGGAGAGAGGCCGCTTGTCGAGCTGTATTTGGAACCTGGGGTTTTTCCGAACGATGCACGGAAAAACTGCCCCTTCGTGTTGACTTCATTCACAGGGTGGAGTTCGGAGAGGTGTCCGGGCATCGGGTTCTTATCAAGAGGGGACCGGGAAATCGGGGTCCTACGGAATGTGGAACCACCCACGAGGCCACGTCTGGAATGTCTTCGTGAGACCGGCCTCATCCTGAGGTGCGACCGGAAGGTCGGGAACCCCTTCCAGACAAAGCAGGGGAGTCGACCCTCCTGTCCAGATCAGGAGGGGAGAAAGGGCTCAGAGGAGGGGTGCCGGAAAACCTCAGTGTTCCTCTCGAGGGAGACCGGGATTTCGGGGAACTTTGTGGGTCGCATCAAGGGTGCCAAGTGCCCTTTCGACCTCCAATTCCTAACGTGGGACTTCTCCTGAGGCGCTGTAGCGGGAAAGGGCTTCATCTTGCGATGACGGGGGAGCCACGTGGTTTTTCTCGAGTTACGGCGGGATTCTCGAGTTACGACGGGGAATTCAGGCTGCCTCTTGTGTTGGCCCAGGCAAGTCCAATCTTCCATTCGAGTTGCGAAGGAAAGCTGGGGATTGCTCTCGAGTGACTGCAGGGCCAATAGACCTCATCTAGGCTTGTGTCCAGAAGCCAATGTTCCTCTCCAGGGGCGACAGGGATCTCGGGGTTGCATTCCAGACGCACCCGGGGAGACAGGCATTCATCTCGAGTGGAAGCAAAGAACCCCGCTCTGCTCTCGAATCGCGACGGGTATCTCTTGGAGCTCACTGGGTGGACTCAAGGGAGTCAAGCCTCCTGAGGCGTTTGGAGAGAGGTCGCGAGATTGGTCTCTAGGCCATGCAGGAGACGAAGGCCCTCATCTCTCGATGACGGGGGAATCTCGGGGTTGTTCTCGAGCGGCGGCCCCAGTGTGCGGTTTCTCACGAGGTACGACGGCGAGGTCAGTGAGCCTCTCGTGGGGCGCCAGGGAAGTCGGGTCTCCATGCGAGTGGCGAGGGGGAGCGCGTCATTGCTCCCGAGCCATGGTAGGGGAATCTGGCCTCGAGACGTGTTGAAGAAGGTCTCTCGAGGTCTTTCCCGGGTTGAGGCAGGAAACCCTGGGTTCCCTCGACTTGTGCAGGTGACCTCAGGGGGCTTCTCATGGTGGCTCTGAGAAGCCAGGGAAACTGGAGGTGGGAGGGGCCTCTCGGGACTCCACTGGGTTTGGTGCATTGGAAGAGGGCCTCATCTCCAGTTGAGGCAGGAACCGCAGGGTACCTCTGATTTCAGACTCCGATCGCAGGGTCCCTGCAGACTGGGGACAGGAGAGTCAGGCCTCGTCTTGGGTTGAGGCATGGAACTCCGCTTGCCTCTCGAGATGTCCCCGGGGAGAGAGGCCACTTGTCGAGCTGTATTTGGAACCTGGGGTTTTTCCGAACGATGCACGGAAAAACTGCCCCTTCGTGTTGACTTCATTCACAGGGTGGAGTTCGGAGAGGTGTCCGGGCATCGGGTTCTTATCAAGAGGGGACCGGGAAATCGGGGTCCTACGGAATGTGGAACCACCCACGAGGCCACGTCTGGAATGTCTTCGTGAGACCGGCCTCATCCTGAGGTGCGACCGGAAGGTCGGGAACCCCTTCCAGACAAAGCAGGGGAGTCGACCCTCCTGTCCAGATCAGGAGGGGAGAAAGGGCTCAGAGGAGGGGTGCCGGAAAACCTCAGTGTTCCTCTCGAGGGAGACCGGGATTTCGGGGAACTTTGTGGGTCGCATCAAGGGTGCCAAGTGCCCTTTCGACCTCCAATTCCTAACGTGGGACTTCTCCTGAGGCGCTGTAGCGGGAAAGGGCTTCATCTTGCGATGACGGGGGAGCCACGTGGTTTTTCTCGAGTTACGGCGGGATTCTCGAGTTACGACGGGGAATTCAGGCTGCCTCTTGTGTTGGCCCAGGCAAGTCCAATCTTCCATTCGAGTTGCGAAGGAAAGCTGGGGATTGCTCTCGAGTGACTGCAGGGCCAATAGACCTCATCTAGGCTTGTGTCCAGAAGCCAATGTTCCTCTCCAGGGGCGACAGGGATCTCGGGGTTGCATTCCAGACGCACCCGGGGAGACAGGCATTCATCTCGAGTGGAAGCAAAGAACCCCGCTCTGCTCTCGAATCGCGACGGGTATCTCTTGGAGCTCACTGGGTGGACTCAAGGGAGTCAAGCCTCCTGAGGCGTTTGGAGAGAGGTCGCGAGATTGGTCTCTAGGCCATGCAGGAGACGAAGGCCCTCATCTCTCGATGACGGGGGAATCTCGGGGTTGTTCTCGAGCGGCGGCCCCAGTGTGCGGTTTCTCACGAGGTACGACGGCGAGGTCAGTGAGCCTCTCGTGGGGCGCCAGGGAAGTCGGGTCTCCATGCGAGTGGCGAGGGGAGCGCGTCATTGCTCCCGAGCCATGGTAGGGGAATCTGGCCTCGAGACGTGTTGAAGAAGGTCTCTCGAGGTCTTTCCCGGGTTGAGGCAGGAAACCCTGGGTTCCCTCGACTTGTGCAGGTGACCTCAGGGGGCTTCTCATGGTGGCTCTGAGAAGCCAGGGAAACTGGAGGTGGGAGGGGCCTCTCGGGACTCCACTGGGTTTGGTGCATTGGAAGAGGGCCTCATCTCCAGTTGAGGCAGGAACCGCAGGGTACCTCTGATTTCAGACTCCGATCGCAGGGTCCCTGCAGACTGGGGACAGGAGAGTCAGGCCTCGTCTTGGGTTGAGGCATGGAACTCCGCTTGCCTCTCGAGATGTCCCCGGGGAGAGAGGCCACTTGTCGAGCTGTATTTGGAACCTGGGGTTTTTCCGAACGATGCACGGAAAAACTGCCCCTTCGTGTTGACTTCATTCACAGGGTGGAGTTCGGAGAGGTGTCCGGGCATCGGGTTCTTATCAAGAGGGGACCGGGAAATCGGGGTCCTACGGAATGTGGAACCACCCACGAGGCCACGTCTGGAATGTCTTCGTGAGACCGGCCTCATCCTGAGGTGCGACCGGAAGGTCGGGAACCCCTTCCAGACAAAGCAGGGGAGTCGACCCTCCTGTCCAGATCAGGAGGGGAGAAAGGGCTCAGAGGAGGGGTGCCGGAAAACCTCAGTGTTCCTCTCGAGGGAGACCGGGATTTCGGGGAACTTTGTGGGTCGCATCAAGGGTGCCAAGTGCCCTTTCGACCTCCAATTCCTAACGTGGGACTTCTCCTGAGGCGCTGTAGCGGGAAAGGGCTTCATCTTGCGATGACGGGGGAGCCACGTGGTTTTTCTCGAGTTACGGCGGGATTCTCGAGTTACGACGGGGAATTCAGGCTGCCTCTTGTGTTGGCCCAGGCAAGTCCAATCTTCCATTCGAGTTGCGAAGGAAAGCTGGGGATTGCTCTCGAGTGACTGCAGGGCCAATAGACCTCATCTAGGCTTGTGTCCAGAAGCCAATGTTCCTCTCCAGGGGCGACAGGGATCTCGGGGTTGCATTCCAGACGCACCCGGGGAGACAGGCATTCATCTCGAGTGGAAGCAAAGAACCCCGCTCTGCTCTCGAATCGCGACGGGTATCTCTTGGAGCTCACTGGGTGGACTCAAGGGAGTCAAGCCTCCTGAGGCGTTTGGAGAGAGGTCGCGAGATTGGTCTCTAGGCCATGCAGGAGACGAAGGCCCTCATCTCTCGATGACGGGGGAATCTCGGGGTTGTTCTCGAGCGGCGGCCCCAGTGTGCGGTTTCTCACGAGGTACGACGGCGAGGTCAGTGAGCCTCTCGTGGGGCGCCAGGGAAGTCGGGTCTCCATGCGAGTGGCGAGGGGGAGCGCGTCATTGCTCCCGAGCCATGGTAGGGGAATCTGGCCTCGAGACGTGTTGAAGAAGGTCTCTCGAGGTCTTTCTCGGGTTGAGGCAGGAAACCCTGGGTTCCCTCGACTTGTGCAGGTGACCTCAGGGGGCTTCTCATGGTGGCTCTGAGAAGCCAGGGAAACTGGAGGTGGGAGGGGCCTCTCGGGACTCCACTGGGTTTGGTGCATTGGAAGAGGGCCTCATCTCCAGTTGAGGCAGGAACCGCAGGGTACCTCTGATTTCAGACTCCGATCGCAGGGTCCCTGCAGACTGGGGACAGGAGAGTCAGGCCTCGTCTTGGGTTGAGGCATGGAACTCCGCTTGCCTCTCGAGATGTCCCCGGGGAGAGAGGCCGCTTGTCGAGCTGTATTTGGAACCTGGGGTTTTTCCGAACGATGCACGGAAAAACTGCCCCTTCGTGTTGACTTCATTCACAGGGTGGAGTTCGGAGAGGTGTCCGGGCATCGGGTTCTTATCAAGAGGGGACCGGGAAATCGGGGTCCTACGGAATGTGGAACCACCCACGAGGCCACGTCTGGAATGTCTTCGTGAGACCGGCCTCATCCTGAGGTGCGACCGGAAGGTCGGGAACCCCTTCCAGACAAAGCAGGGGAGTCGACCCTCCTGTCCAGATCAGGAGGGGAGAAAGGGCTCAGAGGAGGGGTGCCGGAAAACCTCAGTGTTCCTCTCGAGGGAGACCGGGATTTCGGGGAACTTTGTGGGTCGCATCAAGGGTGCCAAGTGCCCTTTCGACCTCCAATTCCTAACGTGGGACTTCTCCTGAGGCGCTGTAGCGGGAAAGGGCTTCATCTTGCGATGACGGGGGAGCCACGTGGTTTTTCTCGAGTTACGGCGGGATTCTCGAGTTACGACGGGGAATTCAGGCTGCCTCTTGTGTTGGCCCAGGCAAGTCCAATCTTCCATTCGAGTTGCGAAGGAAAGCTGGGGATTGCTCTCGAGTGACTGCAGGGCCAATAGACCTCATCTAGGCTTGTGTCCAGAAGCCAATGTTCCTCTCCAGGGGCGACAGGGATCTCGGGGTTGCATTCCAGACGCACCCGGGGAGACAGGCATTCATCTCGAGTGGAAGCAAAGAACCCCGCTCTGCTCTCGAATCGCGACGGGTATCTCTTGGAGCTCACTGGGTGGACTCAAGGGAGTCAAGCCTCCTGAGGCGTTTGGAGAGAGGTCGCGAGATTGGTCTCTAGGCCATGCAGGAGACGAAGGCCCTCATCTCTCGATGACGGGGGAATCTCGGGGTTGTTCTCGAGCGGCGGCCCCAGTGTGCGGTTTCTCACGAGGTACGACGGCGAGGTCAGTGAGCCTCTCGTGGGGCGCCAGGGAAGTCGGGTCTCCATGCGAGTGGCGAGGGGAGCGCGTCATTGCTCCCGAGCCATGGTAGGGGAATCTGGCCTCGAGACGTGTTGAAGAAGGTCTCTCGAGGTCTTTCCCGGGTTGAGGCAGGAAACCCTGGGTTCCCTCGACTTGTGCAGGTGACCTCAGGGGGCTTCTCATGGTGGCTCTGAGAAGCCAGGGAAACTGGAGGTGGGAGGGGCCTCTCGGGACTCCACTGGGTTTGGTGCATTGGAAGAGGGCCTCATCTCCAGTTGAGGCAGGAACCGCAGGGTACCTCTGATTTCAGACTCCGATCGCAGGGTCCCTGCAGACTGGGGACAGGAGAGTCAGGCCTCGTCTTGGGTTGAGGCATGGAACTCCGCTTGCCTCTCGAGATGTCCCCGGGGAGAGAGGCCGCTTGTCGAGCTGTATTTGGAACCTGGGGTTTTTCCGAACGATGCACGGAAAAACTGCCCCTTCGTGTTGACTTCATTCACAGGGTGGAGTTCGGAGAGGTGTCCGGGCATCGGGTTCTTATCAAGAGGGGACCGGGAAATCGGGGTCCTACGGAATGTGGAACCACCCACGAGGCCACGTCTGGAATGTCTTCGTGAGACCGGCCTCATCCTGAGGTGCGACCGGAAGGTCGGGAACCCCTTCCAGACAAAGCAGGGGAGTCGACCCTCCTGTCCAGATCAGGAGGGGAGAAAGGGCTCAGAGGAGGGGGTGCCGGAAAACCTCAGTGTTCCTCTCGAGGGAGACCGGGATTTCGGGGAACTTTGTGGGTCGCATCAAGGGTGCCAAGTGCCCTTTCGACCTCCAATTCCTAACGTGGGACTTCTCCTGAGGCGCTGTAGCGGGAAAGGGCTTCATCTTGCGATGACGGGGGAGCCACGTGGTTTTTCTCGAGTTACGGCGGGATTCTCGAGTTACGACGGGGAATTCAGGCTGCCTCTTGTGTTGGCCCAGGCAAGTCCAATCTTCCATTCGAGTTGCGAAGGAAAGCTGGGGATTGCTCTCGAGTGACTGCAGGGCCAATAGACCTCATCTAGGCTTGTGTCCAGAAGCCAATGTTCCTCTCCAGGGGCGACAGGGATCTCGGGGTTGCATTCCAGACGCACCCGGGGAGACAGGCATTCATCTCGAGTGGAAGCAAAGAACCCCGCTCTGCTCTCGAATCGCGACGGGTATCTCTTGGAGCTCACTGGGTGGACTCAAGGGAGTCAAGCCTCCTGAGGCGTTTGGAGAGAGGTCGCGAGATTGGTCTCTAGGCCATGCAGGAGACGAAGGCCCTCATCTCTCGATGACGGGGGAATCTCGGGGTTGTTCTCGAGCGGCGGCCCCAGTGTGCGGTTTCTCACGAGGTACGACGGCGAGGTCAGTGAGCCTCTCGTGGGGCGCCAGGGAAGTCGGGTCTCCATGCGAGTGGCGAGGGGAGCGCGTCATTGCTCCCGAGCCATGGTAGGGGAATCTGGCCTCGAGACGTGTTGAAGAAGGTCTCTCGAGGTCTTTCCCGGGTTGAGGCAGGAAACCCTGGGTTCCCTCGACTTGTGCAGGTGACCTCAGGGGGCTTCTCATGGTGGCTCTGAGAAGCCAGGGAAACTGGAGGTGGGAGGGGCCTCTCGGGACTCCACTGGGTTTGGTGCATTGGAAGAGGGCCTCATCTCCAGTTGAGGCAGGAACCGCAGGGTACCTCTGATTTCAGACTCCGATCGCAGGGTCCCTGCAGACTGGGGACAGGAGAGTCAGGCCTCGTCTTGGGTTGAGGCATGGAACTCCGCTTGCCTCTCGAGATGTCCCCGGGGAGAGAGGCCACTTGTCGAGCTGTATTTGGAACCTGGGGTTTTTTCCGAACGATGCACGGAAAGAAACTGCCCCTTCGTGTTGACTTCATTCACAGGGTGGAGTTCGGAGAGGTGTCCGGGCATCGGGTTCTTATCAAGAGGGGACCGGGAAATCGGGGTCCTACGGAATGTGGAACCACCCACGAGGCCACGTCTGGAATGTCTTCGTGAGACCGGCCTCATCCTGAGGTGCGACCGGAAGGTCGGGAACCCCTTCCAGACAAAGCAGGGGAGTCGACCCTCCTGTCCAGATCAGGAGGGGAGAAAGGGCTCAGAGGAGGGGTGCCGGAAAACCTCAGTGTTCCTCTCGAGGGAGACCGGGATTTCGGGGAACTTTGTGGGTCGCATCAAGGGTGCCAAGTGCCCTTTCGACCTCCAATTCCTAACGTGGGACTTCTCCTGAGGCGCTGTAGCGGGAAAGGGCTTCATCTTGCGATGACGGGGGAGCCACGTGGTTTTTCTCGAGTTACGGCGGGATTCTCGAGTTACGACGGGGAATTCAGGCTGCCTCTTGTGTTGGCCCAGGCAAGTCCAATCTTCCATTCGAGTTGCGAAGGAAAGCTGGGGATTGCTCTCGAGTGACTGCAGGGCCAATAGACCTCATCTAGGCTTGTGTCCAGAAGCCAATGTTCCTCTCCAGGGGCGACAGGGATCTCGGGGTTGCATTCCAGACGCACCCGGGGAGACAGGCATTCATCTCGAGTGGAAGCAAAGAACCCCGCTCTGCTCTCGAATCGCGACGGGTATCTCTTGGAGCTCACTGGGTGGACTCAAGGGAGTCAAGCCTCCTGAGGCGTTTGGAGAGAGGTCGCGAGATTGGTCTCTAGGCCATGCAGGAGACGAAGGCCCTCATCTCTCGATGACGGGGGAATCTCGGGGTTGTTCTCGAGCGGCGGCCCCAGTGTGCGGTTTCTCACGAGGTACGACGGCGAGGTCAGTGAGCCTCTCGTGGGGCGCCAGGGAAGTCGGGTCTCCATGCGAGTGGCGAGGGGGAGCGCGTCATTGCTCCCGAGCCATGGTAGGGGAATCTGGCCTCGAGACGTGTTGAAGAAGGTCTCTCGAGGTCTTTCTCGGGTTGAGGCAGGAAACCCTGGGTTCCCTCGACTTGTGCAGGTGACCTCAGGGGGCTTCTCATGGTGGCTCTGAGAAGCCAGGGAAACTGGAGGTGGGAGGGGCCTCTCGGGACTCCACTGGGTTTGGTGCATTGGAAGAGGGCCTCATCTCCAGTTGAGGCAGGAACCGCAGGGTACCTCTGATTTCAGACTCCGATCGCAGGGTCCCTGCAGACTGGGGACAGGAGAGTCAGGCCTCGTCTTGGGTTGAGGCATGGAACTCCGCTTGCCTCTCGAGATGTCCCCGGGGAGAGAGGCCACTTGTCGAGCTGTATTTGGAACCTGGGGTTTTTCCGAACGATGCACGGAAAAACTGCCCCTTCGTGTTGACTTCATTCACAGGGTGGAGTTCGGAGAGGTGTCCGGGCATCGGGTTCTTATCAAGAGGGGACCGGGAAATCGGGGTCCTACGGAATGTGGAACCACCCACGAGGCCACGTCTGGAATGTCTTCGTGAGACCGGCCTCATCCTGAGGTGCGACCGGAAGGTCGGGAACCCCTTCCAGACAAAGCAGGGGAGTCGACCCTCCTGTCCAGATCAGGAGGGGAGAAAGGGCTCAGAGGAGGGGTGCCGGAAAACCTCAGTGTTCCTCTCGAGGGAGACCGGGATTTCGGGGAACTTTGTGGGTCGCATCAAGGGTGCCAAGTGCCCTTTCGACCTCCAATTCCTAACGTGGGACTTCTCCTGAGGCGCTGTAGCGGGAAAGGGCTTCATCTTGCGATGACGGGGGAGCCACGTGGTTTTTCTCGAGTTACGGCGGGATTCTCGAGTTACGACGGGGAATTCAGGCTGCCTCTTGTGTTGGCCCAGGCAAGTCCAATCTTCCATTCGAGTTGCGAAGGAAAGCTGGGGATTGCTCTCGAGTGACTGCAGGGCCAATAGACCTCATCTAGGCTTGTGTCCAGAAGCCAATGTTCCTCTCCAGGGGCGACAGGGATCTCGGGGTTGCATTCCAGACGCACCCGGGGAGACAGGCATTCATCTCGAGTGGAAGCAAAGAACCCCGCTCTGCTCTCGAATCGCGACGGGTATCTCTTGGAGCTCACTGGGTGGACTCAAGGGAGTCAAGCCTCCTGAGGCGTTTGGAGAGAGGTCGCGAGATTGGTCTCTAGGCCATGCAGGAGACGAAGGCCCTCATCTCTCGATGACGGGGGAATCTCGGGGTTGTTCTCGAGCGGCGGCCCCAGTGTGCGGTTTCTCACGAGGTACGACGGCGAGGTCAGTGAGCCTCTCGTGGGGCGCCAGGGAAGTCGGGTCTCCATGCGAGTGGCGAGGGGGAGCGCGTCATTGCTCCCGAGCCATGGTAGGGGAATCTGGCCTCGAGACGTGTTGAAGAAGGTCTCTCGAGGTCTTTCCCGGGTTGAGGCAGGAAACCCTGGGTTCCCTCGACTTGTGCAGGTGACCTCAGGGGGCTTCTCATGGTGGCTCTGAGAAGCCAGGGAAACTGGAGGTGGGAGGGGCCTCTCGGGACTCCACTGGGTTTGGTGCATTGGAAGAGGGCCTCATCTCCAGTTGAGGCAGGAACCGCAGGGTACCTCTGATTTCAGACTCCGATCGCAGGGTCCCTGCAGACTGGGGACAGGAGAGTCAGGCCTCGTCTTGGGTTGAGGCATGGAACTCCGCTTGCCTCTCGAGATGTCCCCGGGGAGAGAGGCCGCTTGTCGAGCTGTATTTGGAACCTGGGGTTTTTCCGAACGATGCACGGAAAAACTGCCCCTTCGTGTTGACTTCATTCACAGGGTGGAGTTCGGAGAGGTGTCCGGGCATCGGGTTCTTATCAAGAGGGGACCGGGAAATCGGGGTCCTACGGAATGTGGAACCACCCACGAGGCCACGTCTGGAATGTCTTCGTGAGACCGGCCTCATCCTGAGGTGCGACCGGAAGGTCGGGAACCCCTTCCAGACAAAGCAGGGGAGTCGACCCTCCTGTCCAGATCAGGAGGGGAGAAAGGGCTCAGAGGAGGGGGTGCCGGAAAACCTCAGTGTTCCTCTCGAGGGAGACCGGGATTTCGGGGAACTTTGTGGGTCGCATCAAGGGTGCCAAGTGCCCTTTCGACCTCCAATTCCTAACGTGGGACTTCTCCTGAGGCGCTGTAGCGGGAAAGGGCTTCATCTTGCGATGACGGGGGAGCCACGTGGTTTTTCTCGAGTTACGGCGGGATTCTCGAGTTACGACGGGGAATTCAGGCTGCCTCTTGTGTTGGCCCAGGCAAGTCCAATCTTCCATTCGAGTTGCGAAGGAAAGCTGGGGATTGCTCTCGAGTGACTGCAGGGCCAATAGACCTCATCTAGGCTTGTGTCCAGAAGCCAATGTTCCTCTCCAGGGGCGACAGGGATCTCGGGGTTGCATTCCAGACGCACCCGGGGAGACAGGCATTCATCTCGAGTGGAAGCAAAGAACCCCGCTCTGCTCTCGAATCGCGACGGGTATCTCTTGGAGCTCACTGGGTGGACTCAAGGGAGTCAAGCCTCCTGAGGCGTTTGGAGAGAGGTCGCGAGATTGGTCTCTAGGCCATGCAGGAGACGAAGGCCCTCATCTCTCGATGACGGGGGAATCTCGGGGTTGTTCTCGAGCGGCGGCCCCAGTGTGCGGTTTCTCACGAGGTACGACGGCGAGGTCAGTGAGCCTCTCGTGGGGCGCCAGGGAAGTCGGGTCTCCATGCGAGTGGCGAGGGGGAGCGCGTCATTGCTCCCGAGCCATGGTAGGGGAATCTGGCCTCGAGACGTGTTGAAGAAGGTCTCTCGAGGTCTTTCTCGGGTTGAGGCAGGAAACCCTGGGTTCCCTCGACTTGTGCAGGTGACCTCAGGGGGCTTCTCATGGTGGCTCTGAGAAGCCAGGGAAACTGGAGGTGGGAGGGGCCTCTCGGGACTCCACTGGGTTTGGTGCATTGGAAGAGGGCCTCATCTCCAGTTGAGGCAGGAACCGCAGGGTACCTCTGATTTCAGACTCCGATCGCAGGGTCCCTGCAGACTGGGGACAGGAGAGTCAGGCCTCGTCTTGGGTTGAGGCATGGAACTCCGCTTGCCTCTCGAGATGTCCCCGGGGAGAGAGGCCACTTGTCGAGCTGTATTTGGAACCTGGGGTTTTTCCGAACGATGCACGGAAAAACTGCCCCTTCGTGTTGACTTCATTCACAGGGTGGAGTTCGGAGAGGTGTCCGGGCATCGGGTTCTTATCAAGAGGGGACCGGGAAATCGGGGTCCTACGGAATGTGGAACCACCCACGAGGCCACGTCTGGAATGTCTTCGTGAGACCGGCCTCATCCTGAGGTGCGACCGGAAGGTCGGGAACCCCTTCCAGACAAAGCAGGGGAGTCGACCCTCCTGTCCAGATCAGGAGGGGAGAAAGGGCTCAGAGGAGGGGTGCCGGAAAACCTCAGTGTTCCTCTCGAGGGAGACCGGGATTTCGGGGAACTTTGTGGGTCGCATCAAGGGTGCCAAGTGCCCTTTCGACCTCCAATTCCTAACGTGGGACTTCTCCTGAGGCGCTGTAGCGGGAAAGGGCTTCATCTTGCGATGACGGGGGAGCCACGTGGTTTTTCTCGAGTTACGGCGGGATTCTCGAGTTACGACGGGGAATTCAGGCTGCCTCTTGTGTTGGCCCAGGCAAGTCCAATCTTCCATTCGAGTTGCGAAGGAAAGCTGGGGATTGCTCTCGAGTGACTGCAGGGCCAATAGACCTCATCTAGGCTTGTGTCCAGAAGCCAATGTTCCTCTCCAGGGGCGACAGGGATCTCGGGGTTGCATTCCAGACGCACCCGGGGAGACAGGCATTCATCTCGAGTGGAAGCAAAGAACCCCGCTCTGCTCTCGAATCGCGACGGGTATCTCTTGGAGCTCACTGGGTGGACTCAAGGGAGTCAAGCCTCCTGAGGCGTTTGGAGAGAGGTCGCGAGATTGGTCTCTAGGCCATGCAGGAGACGAAGGCCCTCATCTCTCGATGACGGGGGAATCTCGGGGTTGTTCTCGAGCGGCGGCCCCAGTGTGCGGTTTCTCACGAGGTACGACGGCGAGGTCAGTGAGCCTCTCGTGGGGCGCCAGGGAAGTCGGGTCTCCATGCGAGTGGCGAGGGGAGCGCGTCATTGCTCCCGAGCCATGGTAGGGGAATCTGGCCTCGAGACGTGTTGAAGAAGGTCTCTCGAGGTCTTTCCCGGGTTGAGGCAGGAAACCCTGGGTTCCCTCGACTTGTGCAGGTGACCTCAGGGGGCTTCTCATGGTGGCTCTGAGAAGCCAGGGAAACTGGAGGTGGGAGGGGCCTCTCGGGACTCCACTGGGTTTGGTGCATTGGAAGAGGGCCTCATCTCCAGTTGAGGCAGGAACCGCAGGGTACCTCTGATTTCAGACTCCGATCGCAGGGTCCCTGCAGACTGGGGACAGGAGAGTCAGGCCTCGTCTTGGGTTGAGGCATGGAACTCCGCTTGCCTCTCGAGATGTCCCCGGGGAGAGAGGCCACTTGTCGAGCTGTATTTGGAACCTGGGGTTTTTCCGAACGATGCACGGAAAAACTGCCCCTTCGTGTTGACTTCATTCACAGGGTGGAGTTCGGAGAGGTGTCCGGGCATCGGGTTCTTATCAAGAGGGGACCGGGAAATCGGGGTCCTACGGAATGTGGAACCACCCACGAGGCCACGTCTGGAATGTCTTCGTGAGACCGGCCTCATCCTGAGGTGCGACCGGAAGGTCGGGAACCCCTTCCAGACAAAGCAGGGGAGTCGACCCTCCTGTCCAGATCAGGAGGGGAGAAAGGGCTCAGAGGAGGGGTGCCGGAAAACCTCAGTGTTCCTCTCGAGGGAGACCGGGATTTCGGGGAACTTTGTGGGTCGCATCAAGGGTGCCAAGTGCCCTTTCGACCTCCAATTCCTAACGTGGGACTTCTCCTGAGGCGCTGTAGCGGGAAAGGGCTTCATCTTGCGATGACGGGGGAGCCACGTGGTTTTTCTCGAGTTACGGCGGGATTCTCGAGTTACGACGGGGAATTCAGGCTGCCTCTTGTGTTGGCCCAGGCAAGTCCAATCTTCCATTCGAGTTGCGAAGGAAAGCTGGGGATTGCTCTCGAGTGACTGCAGGGCCAATAGACCTCATCTAGGCTTGTGTCCAGAAGCCAATGTTCCTCTCCAGGGGCGACAGGGATCTCGGGGTTGCATTCCAGACGCACCCGGGGAGACAGGCATTCATCTCGAGTGGAAGCAAAGAACCCCGCTCTGCTCTCGAATCGCGACGGGTATCTCTTGGAGCTCACTGGGTGGACTCAAGGGAGTCAAGCCTCCTGAGGCGTTTGGAGAGAGGTCGCGAGATTGGTCTCTAGGCCATGCAGGAGACGAAGGCCCTCATCTCTCGATGACGGGGGAATCTCGGGGTTGTTCTCGAGCGGCGGCCCCAGTGTGCGGTTTCTCACGAGGTACGACGGCGAGGTCAGTGAGCCTCTCGTGGGGCGCCAGGGAAGTCGGGTCTCCATGCGAGTGGCGAGGGGGAGCGCGTCATTGCTCCCGAGCCATGGTAGGGGAATCTGGCCTCGAGACGTGTTGAAGAAGGTCTCTCGAGGTCTTTCTCGGGTTGAGGCAGGAAACCCTGGGTTCCCTCGACTTGTGCAGGTGACCTCAGGGGGCTTCTCATGGTGGCTCTGAGAAGCCAGGGAAACTGGAGGTGGGAGGGGCCTCTCGGGACTCCACTGGGTTTGGTGCATTGGAAGAGGGCCTCATCTCCAGTTGAGGCAGGAACCGCAGGGTACCTCTGATTTCAGACTCCGATCGCAGGGTCCCTGCAGACTGGGGACAGGAGAGTCAGGCCTCGTCTTGGGTTGAGGCATGGAACTCCGCTTGCCTCTCGAGATGTCCCCGGGGAGAGAGGCCACTTGTCGAGCTGTATTTGGAACCTGGGGTTTTTCCGAACGATGCACGGAAAAACTGCCCCTTCGTGTTGACTTCATTCACAGGGTGGAGTTCGGAGAGGTGTCCGGGCATCGGGTTCTTATCAAGAGGGGACCGGGAAATCGGGGTCCTACGGAATGTGGAACCACCCACGAGGCCACGTCTGGAATGTCTTCGTGAGACCGGCCTCATCCTGAGGTGCGACCGGAAGGTCGGGAACCCCTTCCAGACAAAGCAGGGGAGTCGACCCTCCTGTCCAGATCAGGAGGGGAGAAAGGGCTCAGAGGAGGGGTGCCGGAAAACCTCAGTGTTCCTCTCGAGGGAGACCGGGATTTCGGGGAACTTTGTGGGTCGCATCAAGGGTGCCAAGTGCCCTTTCGACCTCCAATTCCTAACGTGGGACTTCTCCTGAGGCGCTGTAGCGGGAAAGGGCTTCATCTTGCGATGACGGGGGAGCCACGTGGTTTTTCTCGAGTTACGGCGGGATTCTCGAGTTACGACGGGGAATTCAGGCTGCCTCTTGTGTTGGCCCAGGCAAGTCCAATCTTCCATTCGAGTTGCGAAGGAAAGCTGGGGATTGCTCTCGAGTGACTGCAGGGCCAATAGACCTCATCTAGGCTTGTGTCCAGAAGCCAATGTTCCTCTCCAGGGGCGACAGGGATCTCGGGGTTGCATTCCAGACGCACCCGGGGAGACAGGCATTCATCTCGAGTGGAAGCAAAGAAGCCCGCTCTGCTCTCGAATCGCGACGGGTATCTCTTGGAGCTCACTGGGTGGACTCAAGGGAGTCAAGCCTCCTGAGGCGTTTGGAGAGAGGTCGCGAGATTGGTCTCTAGGCCATGCAGGAGACGAAGGCCCTCATCTCTCGATGACGGGGGAATCTCGGGGTTGTTCTCGAGCGGCGGCCCCAGTGTGCGGTTTCTCACGAGGTCCGACGGCGAGGTCAGTGAGCCTCTCGTGGGGCGCCAGGGAAGTCGGGGCTCCATGCGAGTGGCGAGGGGGAGCGCGTCACTGCTCCCGAGCCATGGTAGGGGAATCTGGCCTCGAGACGTGTTGAAGAAGGTCTCTCGAGGTCTTTCTCGGGTTGAGGCAGGAAACCCTGGGTCCCCTCGACTTGTGCAGGTGACCTCAGGGGGCTTCTCATGGTGGCTCTGAGAAGCCAGGGAAACTGGAGGTGGGAGGGGCCTCTCGGGACCCCACTGGGCTTGGTGCATTGGAAGAGGGCCTCATCTCCAGTTGAGGCAGGAACCGCAGGGTACCTCTGATTTCAGACTCCGATCGCAGGGTCCCTGCAGACTGGGGACAGGAGAGTCAGGCCTCGTCTTGGGTCGAGGCATGGAACTCCGCTTGCCTCTCGAGATGTCCCCGGGGAGAGAGGCCACTTGTCGAGCTGCATTTGGAACCTGGGGTTTTTTCCGAACGATGCACGGAAAAACTGCCCCTTCGTGTTGACTTCATTCACAGGGTGGAGTTCGGAGAGGTGTCCGGGCATCGGGTTCTTATCCAGAGGGGACCGGGAAATCGGGGTCCTACGGAATGTGGAACCACCCACGAGGCCACGTCTGGAATGTCTTCGTGAGACCGGCCTCATCCTGAGGTGCGACCGGAAGGTCGGGAACCCCTTCCAGACAAAGCAGGGGAGTCGACCCTCTTGTCCAGATCAGGAGGGGAGAAAGGGCTCAGAGGAGGGGGTGCCGGAAAACCTCAGGGTTCCTCTCGAGGGAGACCGGGATTTCGGGGAACTTTGTGGGTCGCATCAAGGGTGCCAAGTGCCCTTTCGACCTCCAATTCCTAACGTGGGACTTCTCCTGAGGCGCTGTAGCGGGAAAGGGCTTCATCTTGCGATGACGGGGGAGCCACGTGGTTTTTCTCGAGTTACGGCGGGATTCTCGAGTTACGACGGGGAATTCAGGCTGCCTCTTGTGTTGGCCCAGGCAAGTCCAATCTTCCATTCGAGTTGCGAAGGAAAGCTGGGGATTGCTCTCGAGTGACTGCAGGGCCAATAGACCTCATCTAGGCTTGTGTCCAGAAGCCAATGTTCCTCTCCAGGGGCGACAGGGATCTCGGGGTTGCATTCCAGACGCACCCGGGGAGACAGGCATTCATCTCGAGTGGAAGCAAAGAACCCCGCTCTGCTCTCGAATCGCGACGGGTATCTCTTGGAGCTCACTGGGTGGACTCAAGGGAGTCAAGCCTCCTGAGGCGTTTGGAGAGAGGTCGCGAGATTGGTCTCTAGGCCATGCAGGAGACGAAGGCCCTCATCTCTCGATGACGGGGGAATCTCGGGGTTGTTCTCGAGCGGCGGCCCCAGTGTGCGGTTTCTCACGAGGTACGACGGCGAGGTCAGTGAGCCTCTCGTGGGGCGCCAGGGAAGTCGGGTCTCCATGCGAGTGGCGAGGGGGAGCGCGTCATTGCTCCCGAGCCATGGTAGGGGAATCTGGCCTCGAGACGTGTTGAAGAAGGTCTCTCGAGGTCTTTCTCGGGTTGAGGCAGGAAACCCTGGGTTCCCTCGACTTGTGCAGGTGACCTCAGGGGGCTTCTCATGGTGGCTCTGAGAAGCCAGGGAAACTGGAGGTGGGAGGGGCCTCTCGGGACTCCACTGGGTTTGGTGCATTGGAAGAGGGCCTCATCTCCAGTTGAGGCAGGAACCGCAGGGTACCTCTGATTTCAGACTCCGATCGCAGGGTCCCTGCAGACTGGGGACAGGAGAGTCAGGCCTCGTCTTGGGTTGAGGCATGGAACTCCGCTTGCCTCTCGAGATGTCCCCGGGGAGAGAGGCCGCTTGTCGAGCTGTATTTGGAACCTGGGGTTTTTTCCGAACGATGCACGGAAAAACTGCCCCTTCGTGTTGACTTCATTCACAGGGTGGAGTTCGGAGAGGTGTCCGGGCATCGGGTTCTTATCAAGAGGGGACCGGGAAATCGGGGTCCTACGGAATGTGGAACCACCCACGAGGCCACGTCTGGAATGTCTTCGTGAGACCGGCCTCATCCTGAGGTGCGACCGGAAGGTCGGGAACCCCTTCCAGACAAAGCAGGGGAGTCGACCCTCCTGTCCAGATCAGGAGGGGAGAAAGGGCTCAGAGGAGGGGTGCCGGAAAACCTCAGTGTTCCTCTCGAGGGAGACCGGGATTTCGGGGAACTTTGTGGGTCGCATCAAGGGTGCCAAGTGCCCTTTCGACCTCCAATTCCTAACGTGGGACTTCTCCTGAGGCGCTGTAGCGGGAAAGGGCTTCATCTTGCGATGACGGGGGAGCCACGTGGTTTTTCTCGAGTTACGGCGGGATTCTCGAGTTACGACGGGGAATTCAGGCTGCCTCTTGTGTTGGCCCAGGCAAGTCCAATCTTCCATTCGAGTTGCGAAGGAAAGCTGGGGATTGCTCTCGAGTGACTGCAGGGCCAATAGACCTCATCTAGGCTTGTGTCCAGAAGCCAATGTTCCTCTCCAGGGGCGACAGGGATCTCGGGGTTGCATTCCAGACGCACCCGGGGAGACAGGCATTCATCTCGAGTGGAAGCAAAGAACCCCGCTCTGCTCTCGAATCGCGACGGGTATCTCTTGGAGCTCACTGGGTGGACTCAAGGGAGTCAAGCCTCCTGAGGCGTTTGGAGAGAGGTCGCGAGATTGGTCTCTAGGCCATGCAGGAGACGAAGGCCCTCATCTCTCGATGACGGGGGAATCTCGGGGTTGTTCTCGAGCGGCGGCCCCAGTGTGCGGTTTCTCACGAGGTACGACGGCGAGGTCAGTGAGCCTCTCGTGGGGCGCCAGGGAAGTCGGGTCTCCATGCGAGTGGCGAGGGGAGCGCGTCATTGCTCCCGAGCCATGGTAGGGGAATCTGGCCTCGAGACGTGTTGAAGAAGGTCTCTCGAGGTCTTTCTCGGGTTGAGGCAGGAAACCCTGGGTTCCCTCGACTTGTGCAGGTGACCTCAGGGGGCTTCTCATGGTGGCTCTGAGAAGCCAGGGAAACTGGAGGTGGGAGGGGCCTCTCGGGACTCCACTGGGTTTGGTGCATTGGAAGAGGGCCTCATCTCCAGTTGAGGCAGGAACCGCAGGGTACCTCTGATTTCAGACTCCGATCGCAGGGTCCCTGCAGACTGGGGACAGGAGAGTCAGGCCTCGTCTTGGGTTGAGGCATGGAACTCCGCTTGCCTCTCGAGATGTCCCCGGGGAGAGAGGCCACTTGTCGAGCTGTATTTGGAACCTGGGGTTTTTCCGAACGATGCACGGAAAAACTGCCCCTTCGTGTTGACTTCATTCACAGGGTGGAGTTCGGAGAGGTGTCCGGGCATCGGGTTCTTATCAAGAGGGGACCGGGAAATCGGGGTCCTACGGAATGTGGAACCACCCACGAGGCCACGTCTGGAATGTCTTCGTGAGACCGGCCTCATCCTGAGGTGCGACCGGAAGGTCGGGAACCCCTTCCAGACAAAGCAGGGGAGTCGACCCTCCTGTCCAGATCAGGAGGGGAGAAAGGGCTCAGAGGAGGGGGTGCCGGAAAACCTCAGTGTTCCTCTCGAGGGAGACCGGGATTTCGGGGAACTTTGTGGGTCGCATCAAGGGTGCCAAGTGCCCTTTCGACCTCCAATTCCTAACGTGGGACTTCTCCTGAGGCGCTGTAGCGGGAAAGGGCTTCATCTTGCGATGACGGGGGAGCCACGTGGTTTTTCTCGAGTTACGGCGGGATTCTCGAGTTACGACGGGGAATTCAGGCTGCCTCTTGTGTTGGCCCAGGCAAGTCCAATCTTCCATTCGAGTTGCGAAGGAAAGCTGGGGATTGCTCTCGAGTGACTGCAGGGCCAATAGACCTCATCTAGGCTTGTGTCCAGAAGCCAATGTTCCTCTCCAGGGGCGACAGGGATCTCGGGGTTGCATTCCAGACGCACCCGGGGAGACAGGCATTCATCTCGAGTGGAAGCAAAGAACCCCGCTCTGCTCTCGAATCGCGACGGGTATCTCTTGGAGCTCACTGGGTGGACTCAAGGGAGTCAAGCCTCCTGAGGCGTTTGGAGAGAGGTCGCGAGATTGGTCTCTAGGCCATGCAGGAGACGAAGGCCCTCATCTCTCGATGACGGGGGAATCTCGGGGTTGTTCTCGAGCGGCGGCCCCAGTGTGCGGTTTCTCACGAGGTACGACGGCGAGGTCAGTGAGCCTCTCGTGGGGCGCCAGGGAAGTCGGGTCTCCATGCGAGTGGCGAGGGGAGCGCGTCATTGCTCCCGAGCCATGGTAGGGGAATCTGGCCTCGAGACGTGTTGAAGAAGGTCTCTCGAGGTCTTTCTCGGGTTGAGGCAGGAAACCCTGGGTTCCCTCGACTTGTGCAGGTGACCTCAGGGGGCTTCTCATGGTGGCTCTGAGAAGCCAGGGAAACTGGAGGTGGGAGGGGCCTCTCGGGACTCCACTGGGTTTGGTGCATTGGAAGAGGGCCTCATCTCCAGTTGAGGCAGGAACCGCAGGGTACCTCTGATTTCAGACTCCGATCGCAGGGTCCCTGCAGACTGGGGACAGGAGAGTCAGGCCTCGTCTTGGGTTGAGGCATGGAACTCCGCTTGCCTCTCGAGATGTCCCCGGGGAGAGAGGCCACTTGTCGAGCTGTATTTGGAACCTGGGGTTTTTCCGAACGATGCACGGAAAAACTGCCCCTTCGTGTTGACTTCATTCACAGGGTGGAGTTCGGAGAGGTGTCCGGGCATCGGGTTCTTATCAAGAGGGGACCGGGAAATCGGGGTCCTACGGAATGTGGAACCACCCACGAGGCCACGTCTGGAATGTCTTCGTGAGACCGGCCTCATCCTGAGGTGCGACCGGAAGGTCGGGAACCCCTTCCAGACAAAGCAGGGGAGTCGACCCTCCTGTCCAGATCAGGAGGGGAGAAAGGGCTCAGAGGAGGGGGTGCCGGAAAACCTCAGTGTTCCTCTCGAGGGAGACCGGGATTTCGGGGAACTTTGTGGGTCGCATCAAGGGTGCCAAGTGCCCTTTCGACCTCCAATTCCTAACGTGGGACTTCTCCTGAGGCGCTGTAGCGGGAAAGGGCTTCATCTTGCGATGACGGGGGAGCCACGTGGTTTTTCTCGAGTTACGGCGGGATTCTCGAGTTACGACGGGGAATTCAGGCTGCCTCTTGTGTTGGCCCAGGCAAGTCCAATCTTCCATTCGAGTTGCGAAGGAAAGCTGGGGATTGCTCTCGAGTGACTGCAGGGCCAATAGACCTCATCTAGGCTTGTGTCCAGAAGCCAATGTTCCTCTCCAGGGGCGACAGGGATCTCGGGGTTGCATTCCAGACGCACCCGGGGAGACAGGCATTCATCTCGAGTGGAAGCAAAGAACCCCGCTCTGCTCTCGAATCGCGACGGGTATCTCTTGGAGCTCACTGGGTGGACTCAAGGGAGTCAAGCCTCCTGAGGCGTTTGGAGAGAGGTCGCGAGATTGGTCTCTAGGCCATGCAGGAGACGAAGGCCCTCATCTCTCGATGACGGGGGAATCTCGGGGTTGTTCTCGAGCGGCGGCCCCAGTGTGCGGTTTCTCACGAGGTACGACGGCGAGGTCAGTGAGCCTCTCGTGGGGCGCCAGGGAAGTCGGGTCTCCATGCGAGTGGCGAGGGGAGCGCGTCATTGCTCCCGAGCCATGGTAGGGGAATCTGGCCTCGAGACGTGTTGAAGAAGGTCTCTCGAGGTCTTTCGGGTTGAGGCAGGAAACCCTGGGTTCCCTCGACTTGTGCAGGTGACCTCAGGGGGCTTCTCATGGTGGCTCTGAGAAGCCAGGGAAACTGGAGGTGGGAGGGGCCTCTCGGGACTCCACTGGGTTTGGTGCATTGGAAGAGGGCCTCATCTCCAGTTGAGGCAGGAACCGCAGGGTACCTCTGATTTCAGACTCCGATCGCAGGGTCCCTGCAGACTGGGGACAGGAGAGTCAGGCCTCGTCTTGGGTTGAGGCATGGAACTCCGCTTGCCTCTCGAGATGTCCCCGGGGAGAGAGGCCACTTGTCGAGCTGTATTTGGAACCTGGGGTTTTTTCCGAACGATGCACGGAAAAACTGCCCCTTCGTGTTGACTTCATTCACAGGGTGGAGTTCGGAGAGGTGTCCGGGCATCGGGTTCTTATCAAGAGGGGACCGGGAAATCGGGGTCCTACGGAATGTGGAACCACCCACGAGGCCACGTCTGGAATGTCTTCGTGAGACCGGCCTCATCCTGAGGTGCGACCGGAAGGTCGGGAACCCCTTCCAGACAAAGCAGGGGAGTCGACCCTCCTGTCCAGATCAGGAGGGGAGAAAGGGCTCAGAGGAGGGGGTGCCGGAAAACCTCAGTGTTCCTCTCGAGGGAGACCGGGATTTCGGGGAACTTTGTGGGTCGCATCAAGGGTGCCAAGTGCCCTTTCGACCTCCAATTCCTAACGTGGGACTTCTCCTGAGGCGCTGTAGCGGGAAAGGGCTTCATCTTGCGATGACGGGGGAGCCACGTGGTTTTTCTCGAGTTACGGCGGGATTCTCGAGTTACGACGGGGAATTCAGGCTGCCTCTTGTGTTGGCCCAGGCAAGTCCAATCTTCCATTCGAGTTGCGAAGGAAAGCTGGGGATTGCTCTCGAGTGACTGCAGGGCCAATAGACCTCATCTAGGCTTGTGTCCAGAAGCCAATGTTCCTCTCCAGGGGCGACAGGGATCTCGGGGTTGCATTCCAGACGCACCCGGGGAGACAGGCATTCATCTCGAGTGGAAGCAAAGAACCCCGCTCTGCTCTCGAATCGCGACGGGTATCTCTTGGAGCTCACTGGGTGGACTCAAGGGAGTCAAGCCTCCTGAGGCGTTTGGAGAGAGGTCGCGAGATTGGTCTCTAGGCCATGCAGGAGACGAAGGCCCTCATCTCTCGATGACGGGGGAATCTCGGGGTTGTTCTCGAGCGGCGGCCCCAGTGTGCGGTTTCTCACGAGGTACGACGGCGAGGTCAGTGAGCCTCTCGTGGGGCGCCAGGGAAGTCGGGTCTCCATGCGAGTGGCGAGGGGAGCGCGTCATTGCTCCCGAGCCATGGTAGGGGAATCTGGCCTCGAGACGTGTTGAAGAAGGTCTCTCGAGGTCTTTCTCGGGTTGAGGCAGGAAACCCTGGGTTCCCTCGACTTGTGCAGGTGACCTCAGGGGGCTTCTCATGGTGGCTCTGAGAAGCCAGGGAAACTGGAGGTGGGAGGGGCCTCTCGGGACTCCACTGGGTTTGGTGCATTGGAAGAGGGCCTCATCTCCAGTTGAGGCAGGAACCGCAGGGTACCTCTGATTTCAGACTCCGATCGCAGGGTCCCTGCAGACTGGGGACAGGAGAGTCAGGCCTCGTCTTGGGTTGAGGCATGGAACTCCGCTTGCCTCTCGAGATGTCCCCGGGGAGAGAGGCCACTTGTCGAGCTGTATTTGGAACCTGGGGTTTTTTCCGAACGATGCACGGAAAAACTGCCCCTTCGTGTTGACTTCATTCACAGGGTGGAGTTCGGAGAGGTGTCCGGGCATCGGGTTCTTATCAAGAGGGGACCGGGAAATCGGGGTCCTACGGAATGTGGAACCACCCACGAGGCCACGTCTGGAATGTCTTCGTGAGACCGGCCTCATCCTGAGGTGCGACCGGAAGGTCGGGAACCTCTTCCAGACAAAGCAGGGGAGTCGACCCTCCTGTCCAGATCAGGAGGGGAGAAAGGGGTGCCGGAAAACCTCAGTGTTCCTCTCGAGGGAGACCGGGATTTCGGGGAACTTTGTGGGTCGCATCAAGGGTGCCAAGTGCCCTTTCGACCTCCAATTCCTAACGTGGGACTTCTCCTGAGGCGCTGTAGCGGGAAAGGGCTTCATCTTGCGATGACGGGGGAGCCACGTGGTTTTTCTCGAGTTACGGCGGGATTCTCGAGTTACGACGGGGAATTCAGGCTGCCTCTTGTGTTGGCCCAGGCAAGTCCAATCTTCCATTCGAGTTGCGAAGGAAAGCTGGGGATTGCTCTCGAGTGACTGCAGGGCCAATAGACCTCATCTAGGCTTGTGTCCAGAAGCCAATGTTCCTCTCCAGGGGCGACAGGGATCTCGGGGTTGCATTCCAGACGCACCCGGGGAGACAGGCATTCATCTCGAGTGGAAGCAAAGAACCCCGCTCTGCTCTCGAATCGCGACGGGTATCTCTTGGAGCTCACTGGGTGGACTCAAGGGAGTCAAGCCTCCTGAGGCGTTTGGAGAGAGGTCGCGAGATTGGTCTCTAGGCCATGCAGGAGACGAAGGCCCTCATCTCTCGATGACGGGGGAATCTCGGGGTTGTTCTCGAGCGGCGGCCCCAGTGTGCGGTTTCTCACGAGGTACGACGGCGAGGTCAGTGAGCCTCTCGTGGGGCGCCAGGGAAGTCGGGTCTCCATGCGAGTGGCGAGGGGGAGCGCGTCATTGCTCCCGAGCCATGGTAGGGGAATCTGGCCTCGAGACGTGTTGAAGAAGGTCTCTCGAGGTCTTTCTCGGGTTGAGGCAGGAAACCCTGGGTTCCCTCGACTTGTGCAGGTGACCTCAGGGGGCTTCTCATGGTGGCTCTGAGAAGCCAGGGAAACTGGAGGTGGGAGGGGCCTCTCGGGACTCCACTGGGTTTGGTGCATTGGAAGAGGGCCTCATCTCCAGTTGAGGCAGGAACCGCAGGGTACCTCTGATTTCAGACTCCGATCGCAGGGTCCCTGCAGACTGGGGACAGGAGAGTCAGGCCTCGTCTTGGGTTGAGGCATGGAACTCCGCTTGCCTCTCGAGATGTCCCCGGGGAGAGAGGCCACTTGTCGAGCTGTATTTGGAACCTGGGGTTTTTCCGAACGATGCACGGAAAAACTGCCCCTTCGTGTTGACTTCATTCACAGGGTGGAGTTCGGAGAGGTGTCCGGGCATCGGGTTCTTATCAAGAGGGGACCGGGAAATCGGGGTCCTACGGAATGTGGAACCACCCACGAGGCCACGTCTGGAATGTCTTCGTGAGACCGGCCTCATCCTGAGGTGCGACCGGAAGGTCGGGAACCCCTTCCAGACAAAGCAGGGGAGTCGACCCTCCTGTCCAGATCAGGAGGGGAGAAAGGGCTCAGAGGAGGGGTGCCGGAAAACCTCAGTGTTCCTCTCGAGGGAGACCGGGATTTCGGGGAACTTTGTGGGTCGCATCAAGGGTGCCAAGTGCCCTTTCGACCTCCAATTCCTAACGTGGGACTTCTCCTGAGGCGCTGTAGCGGGAAAGGGCTTCATCTTGCGATGACGGGGGAGCCACGTGGTTTTTCTCGAGTTACGGCGGGATTCTCGAGTTACGACGGGGAATTCAGGCTGCCTCTTGTGTTGGCCCAGGCAAGTCCAATCTTCCATTCGAGTTGCGAAGGAAAGCTGGGGATTGCTCTCGAGTGACTGCAGGGCCAATAGACCTCATCTAGGCTTGTGTCCAGAAGCCAATGTTCCTCTCCAGGGGCGACAGGGATCTCGGGGTTGCATTCCAGACGCACCCGGGGAGACAGGCATTCATCTCGAGTGGAAGCAAAGAACCCCGCTCTGCTCTCGAATCGCGACGGGTATCTCTTGGAGCTCACTGGGTGGACTCAAGGGAGTCAAGCCTCCTGAGGCGTTTGGAGAGAGGTCGCGAGATTGGTCTCTAGGCCATGCAGGAGACGAAGGCCCTCATCTCTCGATGACGGGGGAATCTCGGGGTTGTTCTCGAGCGGCGGCCCCAGTGTGCGGTTTCTCACGAGGTACGACGGCGAGGTCAGTGAGCCTCTCGTGGGGCGCCAGGGAAGTCGGGTCTCCATGCGAGTGGCGAGGGGAGCGCGTCATTGCTCCCGAGCCATGGTAGGGGAATCTGGCCTCGAGACGTGTTGAAGAAGGTCTCTCGAGGTCTTTCTCGGGTTGAGGCAGGAAACCCTGGGTTCCCTCGACTTGTGCAGGTGACCTCAGGGGGCTTCTCATGGTGGCTCTGAGAAGCCAGGGAAACTGGAGGTGGGAGGGGCCTCTCGGGACTCCACTGGGTTTGGTGCATTGGAAGAGGGCCTCATCTCCAGTTGAGGCAGGAACCGCAGGGTACCTCTGATTTCAGACTCCGATCGCAGGGTCCCTGCAGACTGGGGACAGGAGAGTCAGGCCTCGTCTTGGGTTGAGGCATGGAACTCCGCTTGCCTCTCGAGATGTCCCCGGGGAGAGAGGCCACTTGTCGAGCTGTATTTGGAACCTGGGGTTTTTTCCGAACGATGCACGGAAAAACTGCCCCTTCGTGTTGACTTCATTCACAGGGTGGAGTTCGGAGAGGTGTCCGGGCATCGGGTTCTTATCAAGAGGGGACCGGGAAATCGGGGTCCTACGGAATGTGGAACCACCCACGAGGCCACGTCTGGAATGTCTTCGTGAGACCGGCCTCATCCTGAGGTGCGACCGGAAGGTCGGGAACCCCTTCCAGACAAAGCAGGGGAGTCGACCCTCCTGTCCAGATCAGGAGGGGAGAAAGGGCTCAGAGGAGGGGTGCCGGAAAACCTCAGTGTTCCTCTCGAGGGAGACCGGGATTTCGGGGAACTTTGTGGGTCGCATCAAGGGTGCCAAGTGCCCTTTCGACCTCCAATTCCTAACGTGGGACTTCTCCTGAGGCGCTGTAGCGGGAAAGGGCTTCATCTTGCGATGACGGGGGAGCCACGTGGTTTTTCTCGAGTTACGGCGGGATTCTCGAGTTACGACGGGGAATTCAGGCTGCCTCTTGTGTTGGCCCAGGCAAGTCCAATCTTCCATTCGAGTTGCGAAGGAAAGCTGGGGATTGCTCTCGAGTGACTGCAGGGCCAATAGACCTCATCTAGGCTTGTGTCCAGAAGCCAATGTTCCTCTCCAGGGGCGACAGGGATCTCGGGGTTGCATTCCAGACGCACCCGGGGAGACAGGCATTCATCTCGAGTGGAAGCAAAGAACCCCGCTCTGCTCTCGAATCGCGACGGGTATCTCTTGGAGCTCACTGGGTGGACTCAAGGGAGTCAAGCCTCCTGAGGCGTTTGGAGAGAGGTCGCGAGATTGGTCTCTAGGCCATGCAGGAGACGAAGGCCCTCATCTCTCGATGACGGGGGAATCTCGGGGTTGTTCTCGAGCGGCGGCCCCAGTGTGCGGTTTCTCACGAGGTACGACGGCGAGGTCAGTGAGCCTCTCGTGGGGCGCCAGGGAAGTCGGGTCTCCATGCGAGTGGCGAGGGGAGCGCGTCATTGCTCCCGAGCCATGGTAGGGGAATCTGGCCTCGAGACGTGTTGAAGAAGGTCTCTCGAGGTCTTTCTCGGGTTGAGGCAGGAAACCCTGGGTTCCCTCGACTTGTGCAGGTGACCTCAGGGGGCTTCTCATGGTGGCTCTGAGAAGCCAGGGAAACTGGAGGTGGGAGGGGCCTCTCGGGACTCCACTGGGTTTGGTGCATTGGAAGAGGGCCTCATCTCCAGTTGAGGCAGGAACCGCAGGGTACCTCTGATTTCAGACTCCGATCGCAGGGTCCCTGCAGACTGGGGACAGGAGAGTCAGGCCTCGTCTTGGGTTGAGGCATGGAACTCCGCTTGCCTCTCGAGATGTCCCCGGGGAGAGAGGCCACTTGTCGAGCTGTATTTGGAACCTGGGGTTTTTCCGAACGATGCACGGAAAAACTGCCCCTTCGTGTTGACTTCATTCACAGGGTGGAGTTCGGAGAGGTGTCCGGGCATCGGGTTCTTATCAAGAGGGGACCGGGAAATCGGGGTCCTACGGAATGTGGAACCACCCACGAGGCCACGTCTGGAATGTCTTCGTGAGACCGGCCTCATCCTGAGGTGCGACCGGAAGGTCGGGAACCCCTTCCAGACAAAGCAGGGGAGTCGACCCTCCTGTCCAGATCAGGAGGGGAGAAAGGGCTCAGAGGAGGGGTGCCGGAAAACCTCAGTGTTCCTCTCGAGGGAGACCGGGATTTCGGGGAACTTTGTGGGTCGCATCAAGGGTGCCAAGTGCCCTTTCGACCTCCAATTCCTAACGTGGGACTTCTCCTGAGGCGCTGTAGCGGGAAAGGGCTTCATCTTGCGATGACGGGGGAGCCACGTGGTTTTTCTCGAGTTACGGCGGGATTCTCGAGTTACGACGGGGAATTCAGGCTGCCTCTTGTGTTGGCCCAGGCAAGTCCAATCTTCCATTCGAGTTGCGAAGGAAAGCTGGGGATTGCTCTCGAGTGACTGCAGGGCCAATAGACCTCATCTAGGCTTGTGTCCAGAAGCCAATGTTCCTCTCCAGGGGCGACAGGGATCTCGGGGTTGCATTCCAGACGCACCCGGGGAGACAGGCATTCATCTCGAGTGGAAGCAAAGAACCCCGCTCTGCTCTCGAATCGCGACGGGTATCTCTTGGAGCTCACTGGGTGGACTCAAGGGAGTCAAGCCTCCTGAGGCGTTTGGAGAGAGGTCGCGAGATTGGTCTCTAGGCCATGCAGGAGACGAAGGCCCTCATCTCTCGATGACGGGGGAATCTCGGGGTTGTTCTCGAGCGGCGGCCCCAGTGTGCGGTTTCTCACGAGGTACGACGGCGAGGTCAGTGAGCCTCTCGTGGGGCGCCAGGGAAGTCGGGTCTCCATGCGAGTGGCGAGGGGAGCGCGTCATTGCTCCCGAGCCATGGTAGGGGAATCTGGCCTCGAGACGTGTTGAAGAAGGTCTCTCGAGGTCTTTCTCGGGTTGAGGCAGGAAACCCTGGGTTCCCTCGACTTGTGCAGGTGACCTCAGGGGGCTTCTCATGGTGGCTCTGAGAAGCCAGGGAAACTGGAGGTGGGAGGGGCCTCTCGGGACTCCACTGGGTTTGGTGCATTGGAAGAGGGCCTCATCTCCAGTTGAGGCAGGAACCGCAGGGTACCTCTGATTTCAGACTCCGATCGCAGGGTCCCTGCAGACTGGGGACAGGAGAGTCAGGCCTCGTCTTGGGTTGAGGCATGGAACTCCGCTTGCCTCTCGAGATGTCCCCGGGGAGAGAGGCCACTTGTCGAGCTGTATTTGGAACCTGGGGTTTTTCCGAACGATGCACGGAAAAACTGCCCCTTCGTGTTGACTTCATTCACAGGGTGGAGTTCGGAGAGGTGTCCGGGCATCGGGTTCTTATCAAGAGGGGACCGGGAAATCGGGGTCCTACGGAATGTGGAACCACCCACGAGGCCACGTCTGGAATGTCTTCGTGAGACCGGCCTCATCCTGAGGTGCGACCGGAAGGTCGGGAACCCCTTCCAGACAAAGCAGGGGAGTCGACCCTCCTGTCCAGATCAGGAGGGGAGAAAGGGCTCAGAGGAGGGGTGCCGGAAAACCTCAGTGTTCCTCTCGAGGGAGACCGGGATTTCGGGGAACTTTGTGGGTCGCATCAAGGGTGCCAAGTGCCCTTTCGACCTCCAATTCCTAACGTGGGACTTCTCCTGAGGCGCTGTAGCGGGAAAGGGCTTCATCTTGCGATGACGGGGGAGCCACGTGGTTTTTCTCGAGTTACGGCGGGATTCTCGAGTTACGACGGGGAATTCAGGCTGCCTCTTGTGTTGGCCCAGGCAAGTCCAATCTTCCATTCGAGTTGCGAAGGAAAGCTGGGGATTGCTCTCGAGTGACTGCAGGGCCAATAGACCTCATCTAGGCTTGTGTCCAGAAGCCAATGTTCCTCTCCAGGGGCGACAGGGATCTCGGGGTTGCATTCCAGACGCACCCGGGGAGACAGGCATTCATCTCGAGTGGAAGCAAAGAACCCCGCTCTGCTCTCGAGTCGCGACGGGTATCTCTTGGAGCTCACTGGGTGGACTCAAGGGAGTCAAGCCTCCTGAGGCGTTTGGAGAGAGGTCGCGAGATTGGTCTCTAGGCCATGCAGGAGACGAAGGCCCTCATCTCTCGATGACGGGGGAATCTCGGGGTTGTTCTCGAGCGGCGGCCCCAGTGTGCGGTTTCTCACGAGGTACGACGGCGAGGTCAGTGAGCCTCTCGTGGGGCGCCAGGGAAGTCGGGTCTCCATGCGAGTGGCGAGGGGAGCGCGTCATTGCTCCCGAGCCATGGTAGGGGAATCTGGCCTCGAGACGTGTTGAAGAAGGTCTCTCGAGGTCTTTCTCGGGTTGAGGCAGGAAACCCTGGGTTCCCTCGACTTGTGCAGGTGACCTCAGGGGGCTTCTCATGGTGGCTCTGAGAAGCCAGGGAAACTGGAGGTGGGAGGGGCCTCTCGGGACTCCACTGGGTTTGGTGCATTGGAAGAGGGCCTCATCTCCAGTTGAGGCAGGAACCGCAGGGTACCTCTGATTTCAGACTCCGATCGCAGGGTCCCTGCAGACTGGGGACAGGAGAGTCAGGCCTCGTCTTGGGTTGAGGCATGGAACTCCGCTTGCCTCTCGAGATGTCCCCGGGGAGAGAGGCCACTTGTCGAGCTGTATTTGGAACCTGGGGTTTTTCCGAACGATGCACGGAAAAACTGCCCCTTCGTGTTGACTTCATTCACAGGGTGGAGTTCGGAGAGGTGTCCGGGCATCGGGTTCTTATCAAGAGGGGACCGGGAAATCGGGGTCCTACGGAATGTGGAACCACCCACGAGGCCACGTCTGGAATGTCTTCGTGAGACCGGCCTCATCCTGAGGTGCGACCGGAAGGTCGGGAACCCCTTCCAGACAAAGCAGGGGAGTCGACCCTCCTGTCCAGATCAGGAGGGGAGAAAGGGCTCAGAGGAGGGGGTGCCGGAAAACCTCAGTGTTCCTCTCGAGGGAGACCGGGATTTCGGGGAACTTTGTGGGTCGCATCAAGGGTGCCAAGTGCCCTTTCGACCTCCAATTCCTAACGTGGGACTTCTCCTGAGGCGCTGTAGCGGGAAAGGGCTTCATCTTGCGATGACGGGGGAGCCACGTGGTTTTTCTCGAGTTACGGCGGGATTCTCGAGTTACGACGGGGAATTCAGGCTGCCTCTTGTGTTGGCCCAGGCAAGTCCAATCTTCCATTCGAGTTGCGAAGGAAAGCTGGGGATTGCTCTCGAGTGACTGCAGGGCCAATAGACCTCATCTAGGCTTGTGTCCAGAAGCCAATGTTCCTCTCCAGGGGCGACAGGGATCTCGGGGTTGCATTCCAGACGCACCCGGGGAGACAGGCATTCATCTCGAGTGGAAGCAAAGAACCCCGCTCTGCTCTCGAATCGCGACGGGTATCTCTTGGAGCTCACTGGGTGGACTCAAGGGAGTCAAGCCTCCTGAGGCGTTTGGAGAGAGGTCGCGAGATTGGTCTCTAGGCCATGCAGGAGACGAAGGCCCTCATCTCTCGATGACGGGGGAATCTCGGGGTTGTTCTCGAGCGGCGGCCCCAGTGTGCGGTTTCTCACGAGGTACGACGGCGAGGTCAGTGAGCCTCTCGTGGGGCGCCAGGGAAGTCGGGTCTCCATGCGAGTGGCGAGGGGAGCGCGTCATTGCTCCCGAGCCATGGTAGGGGAATCTGGCCTCGAGACGTGTTGAAGAAGGTCTCTCGAGGTCTTTCTCGGGTTGAGGCAGGAAACCCTGGGTTCCCTCGACTTGTGCAGGTGACCTCAGGGGGCTTCTCATGGTGGCTCTGAGAAGCCAGGGAAACTGGAGGTGGGAGGGGCCTCTCGGGACTCCACTGGGTTTGGTGCATTGGAAGAGGGCCTCATCTCCAGTTGAGGCAGGAACCGCAGGGTACCTCTGATTTCAGACTCCGATCGCAGGGTCCCTGCAGACTGGGGACAGGAGAGTCAGGCCTCGTCTTGGGTTGAGGCATGGAACTCCGCTTGCCTCTCGAGATGTCCCCGGGGAGAGAGGCCACTTGTCGAGCTGTATTTGGAACCTGGGGTTTTTCCGAACGATGCACGGAAAAACTGCCCCTTCGTGTTGACTTCATTCACAGGGTGGAGTTCGGAGAGGTGTCCGGGCATCGGGTTCTTATCAAGAGGGGACCGGGAAATCGGGGTCCTACGGAATGTGGAACCACCCACGAGGCCACGTCTGGAATGTCTTCGTGAGACCGGCCTCATCCTGAGGTGCGACCGGAAGGTCGGGAACCCCTTCCAGACAAAGCAGGGGAGTCGACCCTCCTGTCCAGATCAGGAGGGGAGAAAGGGCTCAGAGGAGGGGTGCCGGAAAACCTCAGTGTTCCTCTCGAGGGAGACCGGGATTTCGGGGAACTTTGTGGGTCGCATCAAGGGTGCCAAGTGCCCTTTCGACCTCCAATTCCTAACGTGGGACTTCTCCTGAGGCGCTGTAGCGGGAAAGGGCTTCATCTTGCGATGACGGGGGAGCCACGTGGTTTTTCTCGAGTTACGGCGGGATTCTCGAGTTACGACGGGGAATTCAGGCTGCCTCTTGTGTTGGCCCAGGCAAGTCCAATCTTCCATTCGAGTTGCGAAGGAAAGCTGGGGATTGCTCTCGAGTGACTGCAGGGCCAATAGACCTCATCTAGGCTTGTGTCCAGAAGCCAATGTTCCTCTCCAGGGGCGACAGGGATCTCGGGGTTGCATTCCAGACGCACCCGGGGAGACAGGCATTCATCTCGAGTGGAAGCAAAGAACCCCGCTCTGCTCTCGAATCGCGACGGGTATCTCTTGGAGCTCACTGGGTGGACTCAAGGGAGTCAAGCCTCCTGAGGCGTTTGGAGAGAGGTCGCGAGATTGGTCTCTAGGCCATGCAGGAGACGAAGGCCCTCATCTCTCGATGACGGGGGAATCTCGGGGTTGTTCTCGAGCGGCGGCCCCAGTGTGCGGTTTCTCACGAGGTACGACGGCGAGGTCAGTGAGCCTCTCGTGGGGCGCCAGGGAAGTCGGGTCTCCATGCGAGTGGCGAGGGGAGCGCGTCATTGCTCCCGAGCCATGGTAGGGGAATCTGGCCTCGAGACGTGTTGAAGAAGGTCTCTCGAGGTCTTTCTCGGGTTGAGGCAGGAAACCCTGGGTTCCCTCGACTTGTGCAGGTGACCTCAGGGGGCTTCTCATGGTGGCTCTGAGAAGCCAGGGAAACTGGAGGTGGGAGGGGCCTCTCGGGACTCCACTGGGTTTGGTGCATTGGAAGAGGGCCTCATCTCCAGTTGAGGCAGGAACCGCAGGGTACCTCTGATTTCAGACTCCGATCGCAGGGTCCCTGCAGACTGGGGACAGGAGAGTCAGGCCTCGTCTTGGGTTGAGGCATGGAACTCCGCTTGCCTCTTGAGATGTCCCCGGGGAGAGAGGCCACTTGTCGAGCTGTATTTGGAACCTGGGGTTTTTTCCGAACGATGCACGGAAAAACTGCCCCTTCGTGTTGACTTCATTCACAGGGTGGAGTTCGGAGAAGTGTCCGGGCATCGGGTTCTTATCAAGAGGGGACCGGGAAATCGGGGTCCTACGGAATGTGGAACCACCCACGAGGCCACGTCTGGAATGTCTTCGTGAGACCGGCCTCATCCTGAGGTGCGACCGGAAGGTCGGGAACCCCTTCCAGACAAAGCAGGGGAGTCGACCCTCCTGTCCAGATCAGGAGGGGAGAAAGGGCTCAGAGGAGGGGGTGCCGGAAAACCTCAGTGTTCCTCTCGAGGGAGACCGGGATTTCGGGGAACTTTGTGGGTCGCATCAAGGGTGCCAAGTGCCCTTTCGACCTCCAATTCCTAACGTGGGACTTCTCCTGAGGCGCTGTAGCGGGAAAGGGCTTCATCTTGCGATGACGGGGGAGCCACGTGGTTTTTCTCGAGTTACGGCGGGATTCTCGAGTTACGACGGGGAATTCAGGCTGCCTCTTGTGTTGGCCCAGACAAGTCCAATCTTCCATTCGAGTTGCGAAGGAAAGCTGGGGATTGCTCTCGAGTGACTGCAGGGCCAATAGACCTCATCTAGGCTTGTGTCCAGAAGCCAATGTTCCTCTCCAGGGGCGACAGGGATCTCGGGGTTGCATTCCAGACGCACCCGGGGAGACAGGCATTCATCTCGAGTGGAAGCAAAGAACCCCGCTCTGCTCTCGAATCGCGACGGGTATCTCTTGGAGCTCACTGGGTGGACTCAAGGGAGTCAAGCCTCCTGAGGCGTTTGGAGAGAGGTCGCGAGATTGGTCTCTAGGCCATGCAGGAGACGAAGGCCCTCATCTCTCGATGACGGGGGAATCTCGGGGTTGTTCTCGAGCGGCGGCCCCAGTGTGCGGTTTCTCACGAGGTACGACGGCGAGGTCAGTGAGCCTCTCGTGGGGCGCCAGGGAAGTCGGGTCTCCATGCGAGTGGCGAGGGGAGCGCGTCATTGCTCCCGAGCCATGGTAGGGGAATCTGGCCTCGAGACGTGTTGAAGAAGGTCTCTCGAGGTCTTTCTCGGGTTGAGGCAGGAAACCCTGGGTTCCCTCGACTTGTGCAGGTGACCTCAGGGGGCTTCTCATGGTGGCTCTGAGAAGCCAGGGAAACTGGAGGTGGGAGGGGCCTCTCGGGACTCCACTGGGTTTGGTGCATTGGAAGAGGGCCTCATCTCCAGTTGAGGCAGGAACCGCAGGGTACCTCTGATTTCAGACTCCGATCGCAGGGTCCCTGCAGACTGGGGACAGGAGAGTCAGGCCTCGTCTTGGGTTGAGGCATGGAACTCCGCTTGCCTCTCGAGATGTCCCCGGGGAGAGAGGCCACTTGTCGAGCTGTATTTGGAACCTGGGGTTTTTTCCGAACGGTGCACGGAAAAACTGCCCCTTCGTGTTGACTTCATTCACAGGGTGGAGTTCGGAGAGGTGTCCGGGCATCGGGTTCTTATCAAGAGGGGACCGGGAAATCGGGGTCCTACGGAATGTGGAACCACCCACGAGGCCACGTCTGGAATGTCTTCGTGAGACCGGCCTCATCCTGAGGTGCGACCGGAAGGTCGGGAACCCCTTCCAGACAAAGCAGGGGAGTCGACCCTCCTGTCCAGATCAGGAGGGGAGAAAGGGCTCAGAGGAGGGGGTGCCGGAAAACCTCAGTGTTCCTCTCGAGGGAGACCGGGATTTCGGGGAACTTTGTGGGTCGCATCAAGGGTGCCAAGTGCCCTTTCGACCTCCAATTCCTAACGTGGGACTTCTCCTGAGGCGCTGTAGCGGGAAAGGGCTTCATCTTGCGATGACGGGGGAGCCACGTGGTTTTTCTCGAGTTACGGCGGGATTCTCGAGTTACGACGGGGAATTCAGGCTGCCTCTTGTGTTGGCCCAGGCAAGTCCAATCTTCCATTCGAGTTGCGAAGGAAAGCTGGGGATTGCTCTCGAGTGACTGCAGGGCCAATAGACCTCATCTAGGCTTGTGTCCAGAAGCCAATGTTCCTCTCCAGGGGCGACAGGGATCTCGGGGTTGCATTCCAGACGCACCCGGGGAGACAGGCATTCATCTCGAGTGGAAGCAAAGAACCCCGCTCTGCTCTCGAATCGCGACGGGTATCTCTTGGAGCTCACTGGGTGGACTCAAGGGAGTCAAGCCTCCTGAGGCGTTTGGAGAGAGGTCGCGAGATTGGTCTCTAGGCCATGCAGGAGACGAAGGCCCTCATCTCTCGATGACGGGGGAATCTCGGGGTTGTTCTCGAGCGGCGGCCCCAGTGTGCGGTTTCTCACGAGGTACGACGGCGAGGTCAGTGAGCCTCTCGTGGGGCGCCAGGGAAGTCGGGTCTCCATGCGAGTGGCGAGGGGAGCGCGTCATTGCTCCCGAGCCATGGTAGGGGAATCTGGCCTCGAGACGTGTTGAAGAAGGTCTCTCGAGGTCTTTCTCGGGTTGAGGCAGGAAACCCTGGGTTCCCTCGACTTGTGCAGGTGACCTCAGGGGGCTTCTCATGGTGGCTCTGAGAAGCCAGGGAAACTGGAGGTGGGAGGGGCCTCTCGGGACTCCACTGGGTTTGGTGCATTGGAAGAGGGCCTCATCTCCAGTTGAGGCAGGAACCGCAGGGTACCTCTGATTTCAGACTCCGATCGCAGGGTCCCTGCAGACTGGGGACAGGAGAGTCAGGCCTCGTCTTGGGTTGAGGCATGGAACTCCGCTTGCCTCTCGAGATGTCCCCGGGGAGAGAGGCCACTTGTCGAGCTGTATTTGGAACCTGGGGTTTTTCCGAACGATGCACGGAAAAACTGCCCCTTCGTGTTGACTTCATTCACAGGGTGGAGTTCGGAGAGGTGTCCGGGCATCGGGTTCTTATCAAGAGGGGACCGGGAAATCGGGGTCCTACGGAATGTGGAACCACCCACGAGGCCACGTCTGGAATGTCTTCGTGAGACCGGCCTCATCCTGAGGTGCGACCGGAAGGTCGGGAACCCCTTCCAGACAAAGCAGGGGAGTCGACCCTCCTGTCCAGATCAGGAGGGGAGAAAGGGCTCAGAGGAGGGGGTGCCGGAAAACCTCAGTGTTCCTCTCGAGGGAGACCGGGATTTCGGGGAACTTTGTGGGTCGCATCAAGGGTGCCAAGTGCCCTTTCGACCTCCAATTCCTAACGTGGGACTTCTCCTGAGGCGCTGTAGCGGGAAAGGGCTTCATCTTGCGATGACGGGGGAGCCACGTGGTTTTTCTCGAGTTACGGCGGGATTCTCGAGTTACGACGGGGAATTCAGGCTGCCTCTTGTGTTGGCCCAGGCAAGTCCAATCTTCCATTCGAGTTGCGAAGGAAAGCTGGGGATTGCTCTCGAGTGACTGCAGGGCCAATAGACCTCATCTAGGCTTGTGTCCAGAAGCCAATGTTCCTCTCCAGGGGCGACAGGGATCTCGGGGTTGCATTCCAGACGCACCCGGGGAGACAGGCATTCATCTCGAGTGGAAGCAAAGAACCCCGCTCTGCTCTCGAATCGCGACGGGTATCTCTTGGAGCTCACTGGGTGGACTCAAGGGAGTCAAGCCTCCTGAGGCGTTTGGAGAGAGGTCGCGAGATTGGTCTCTAGGCCATGCAGGAGACGAAGGCCCTCATCTCTCGATGACGGGGGAATCTCGGGGTTGTTCTCGAGCGGCGGCCCCAGTGTGCGGTTTCTCACGAGGTACGACGGCGAGGTCAGTGAGCCTCTCGTGGGGCGCCAGGGAAGTCGGGTCTCCATGCGAGTGGCGAGGGGAGCGCGTCATTGCTCCCGAGCCATGGTAGGGGAATCTGGCCTCGAGACGTGTTGAAGAAGGTCTCTCGAGGTCTTTCTCGGGTTGAGGCAGGAAACCCTGGGTTCCCTCGACTTGTGCAGGTGACCTCAGGGGGCTTCTCATGGTGGCTCTGAGAAGCCAGGGAAACTGGAGGTGGGAGGGGCCTCTCGGGACTCCACTGGGTTTGGTGCATTGGAAGAGGGCCTCATCTCCAGTTGAGGCAGGAACCGCAGGGTACCTCTGATTTCAGACTCCGATCGCAGGGTCCCTGCAGACTGGGGACAGGAGAGTCAGGCCTCGTCTTGGGTTGAGGCATGGAACTCCGCTTGCCTCTCGAGATGTCCCCGGGGAGAGAGGCCACTTGTCGAGCTGTATTTGGAACCTGGGGTTTTTTCCGAACGATGCACGGAAAAACTGCCCCTTCGTGTTGACTTCATTCACAGGGTGGAGTTCGGAGAGGTGTCCGGGCATCGGGTTCTTATCAAGAGGGGACCGGGAAATCGGGGTCCTACGGAATGTGGAACCACCCACGAGGCCACGTCTGGAATGTCTTCGTGAGACCGGCCTCATCCTGAGGTGCGACCGGAAGGTCGGGAACCCCTTCCAGACAAAGCAGGGGAGTCGACCCTCCTGTCCAGATCAGGAGGGGAGAAAGGGCTCAGAGGAGGGGTGCCGGAAAACCTCAGTGTTCCTCTCGAGGGAGACCGGGATTTCGGGGAACTTTGTGGGTCGCATCAAGGGTGCCAAGTGCCCTTTCGACCTCCAATTCCTAACGTGGGACTTCTCCTGAGGCGCTGTAGCGGGAAAGGGCTTCATCTTGCGATGACGGGGGAGCCACGTGGTTTTTCTCGAGTTACGGCGGGATTCTCGAGTTACGACGGGGAATTCAGGCTGCCTCTTGTGTTGGCCCAGGCAAGTCCAATCTTCCATTCGAGTTGCGAAGGAAAGCTGGGGATTGCTCTCGAGTGACTGCAGGGCCAATAGACCTCATCTAGGCTTGTGTCCAGAAGCCAATGTTCCTCTCCAGGGGCGACAGGGATCTCGGGGTTGCATTCCAGACGCACCCGGGGAGACAGGCATTCATCTCGAGTGGAAGCAAAGAACCCCGCTCTGCTCTCGAATCGCGACGGGTATCTCTTGGAGCTCACTGGGTGGACTCAAGGGAGTCAAGCCTCCTGAGGCGTTTGGAGAGAGGTCGCGAGATTGGTCTCTAGGCCATGCAGGAGACGAAGGCCCTCATCTCTCGATGACGGGGGAATCTCGGGGTTGTTCTCGAGCGGCGGCCCCAGTGTGCGGTTTCTCACGAGGTACGACGGCGAGGTCAGTGAGCCTCTCGTGGGGCGCCAGGGAAGTCGGGTCTCCATGCGAGTGGCGAGGGGAGCGCGTCATTGCTCCCGAGCCATGGTAGGGGAATCTGGCCTCGAGACGTGTTGAAGAAGGTCTCTCGAGGTCTTTCTCGGGTTGAGGCAGGAAACCCTGGGTTCCCTCGACTTGTGCAGGTGACCTCAGGGGGCTTCTCATGGTGGCTCTGAGAAGCCAGGGAAACTGGAGGTGGGAGGGGCCTCTCGGGACTCCACTGGGTTTGGTGCATTGGAAGAGGGCCTCATCTCCAGTTGAGGCAGGAACCGCAGGGTACCTCTGATTTCAGACTCCGATCGCAGGGTCCCTGCAGACTGGGGACAGGAGAGTCAGGCCTCGTCTTGGGTTGAGGCATGGAACTCCGCTTGCCTCTCGAGATGTCCCCGGGGAGAGAGGCCACTTGTCGAGCTGTATTTGGAACCTGGGGTTTTTCCGAACGATGCACGGAAAAACTGCCCCTTCGTGTTGACTTCATTCACAGGGTGGAGTTCGGAGAGGTGTCCGGGCATCGGGTTCTTATCAAGAGGGGACCGGGAAATCGGGGTCCTACGGAATGTGGAACCACCCACGAGGCCACGTCTGGAATGTCTTCGTGAGACCGGCCTCATCCTGAGGTGCGACCGGAAGGTCGGGAACCCCTTCCAGACAAAGCAGGGGAGTCGACCCTCCTGTCCAGATCAGGAGGGGAGAAAGGGCTCAGAGGAGGGGTGCCGGAAAACCTCAGTGTTCCTCTCGAGGGAGACCGGGATTTCGGGGAACTTTGTGGGTCGCATCAAGGGTGCCAAGTGCCCTTTCGACCTCCAATTCCTAACGTGGGACTTCTCCTGAGGCGCTGTAGCGGGAAAGGGCTTCATCTTGCGATGACGGGGGAGCCACGTGGTTTTTCTCGAGTTACGGCGGGATTCTCGAGTTACGACGGGGAATTCAGGCTGCCTCTTGTGTTGGCCCAGGCAAGTCCAATCTTCCATTCGAGTTGCGAAGGAAAGCTGGGGATTGCTCTCGAGTGACTGCAGGGCCAATAGACCTCATCTAGGCTTGTGTCCAGAAGCCAATGTTCCTCTCCAGGGGCGACAGGGATCTCGGGGTTGCATTCCAGACGCACCCGGGGAGACAGGCATTCATCTCGAGTGGAAGCAAAGAACCCCGCTCTGCTCTCGAATCGCGACGGGTATCTCTTGGAGCTCACTGGGTGGACTCAAGGGAGTCAAGCCTCCTGAGGCGTTTGGAGAGAGGTCGCGAGATTGGTCTCTAGGCCATGCAGGAGACGAAGGCCCTCATCTCTCGATGACGGGGGAATCTCGGGGTTGTTCTCGAGCGGCGGCCCCAGTGTGCGGTTTCTCACGAGGTACGACGGCGAGGTCAGTGAGCCTCTCGTGGGGCGCCAGGGAAGTCGGGTCTCCATGCGAGTGGCGAGGGGAGCGCGTCATTGCTCCCGAGCCATGGTAGGGGAATCTGGCCTCGAGACGTGTTGAAGAAGGTCTCTCGAGGTCTTTCTCGGGTTGAGGCAGGAAACCCTGGGTTCCCTCGACTTGTGCAGGTGACCTCAGGGGGCTTCTCATGGTGGCTCTGAGAAGCCAGGGAAACTGGAGGTGGGAGGGGCCTCTCGGGACTCCACTGGGTTTGGTGCATTGGAAGAGGGCCTCATCTCCAGTTGAGGCAGGAACCGCAGGGTACCTCTGATTTCAGACTCCGATCGCAGGGTCCCTGCAGACTGGGGACAGGAGAGTCAGGCCTCGTCTTGGGTTGAGGCATGGAACTCCGCTTGCCTCTCGAGATGTCCCCGGGGAGAGAGGCCACTTGTCGAGCTGTATTTGGAACCTGGGGTTTTTCCGAACGATGCACGGAAAAACTGCCCCTTCGTGTTGACTTCATTCACAGGGTGGAGTTCGGAGAGGTGTCCGGGCATCGGGTTCTTATCAAGAGGGGACCGGGAAATCGGGGTCCTACGGAATGTGGAACCACCCACGAGGCCACGTCTGGAATGTCTTCGTGAGACCGGCCTCATCCTGAGGTGCGACCGGAAGGTCGGGAACCCCTTCCAGACAAAGCAGGGGAGTCGACCCTCCTGTCCAGATCAGGAGGGGAGAAAGGGCTCAGAGGAGGGGGTGCCGGAAAACCTCAGTGTTCCTCTCGAGGGAGACCGGGATTTCGGGGAACTTTGTGGGTCGCATCAAGGGTGCCAAGTGCCCTTTCGACCTCCAATTCCTAACGTGGGACTTCTCCTGAGGCGCTGTAGCGGGAAAGGGCTTCATCTTGCGATGACGGGGGAGCCACGTGGTTTTTCTCGAGTTACGGCGGGATTCTCGAGTTACGACGGGGAATTCAGGCTGCCTCTTGTGTTGGCCCAGGCAAGTCCAATCTTCCATTCGAGTTGCGAAGGAAAGCTGGGGATTGCTCTCGAGTGACTGCAGGGCCAATAGACCTCATCTAGGCTTGTGTCCAGAAGCCAATGTTCCTCTCCAGGGGCGACAGGGATCTCGGGGTTGCATTCCAGACGCACCCGGGGAGACAGGCATTCATCTCGAGTGGAAGCAAAGAACCCCGCTCTGCTCTCGAATCGCGACGGGTATCTCTTGGAGCTCACTGGGTGGACTCAAGGGAGTCAAGCCTCCTGAGGCGTTTGGAGAGAGGTCGCGAGATTGGTCTCTAGGCCATGCAGGAGACGAAGGCCCTCATCTCTCGATGACGGGGGAATCTCGGGGTTGTTCTCGAGCGGCGGCCCCAGTGTGCGGTATCTCACGAGGTACGACGGCGAGGTCAGTGAGCCTCTCGTGGGGCGCCAGGGAAGTCGGGTCTCCATGCGAGTGGCGAGGGGAGCGCGTCATTGCTCCCGAGCCATGGTAGGGGAATCTGGCCTCGAGACGTGTTGAAGAAGGTCTCTCGAGGTCTTTCTCGGGTTGAGGCAGGAAACCCTGGGTTCCCTCGACTTGTGCAGGTGACCTCAGGGGGCTTCTCATGGTAGCTCTGAGAAGCCAGGGAAACTGGAGGTGGGAGGGGCCTCTCGGGACTCCACTGGGTTTGGTGCATTGGAAGAGGGCCTCATCTCCAGTTGAGGCAGGAACCGCAGGGTACCTCTGATTTCAGACTCCGATCGCAGGGTCCCTGCAGACTGGGGACAGGAGAGTCAGGCCTCGTCTTGGGTGGAGGCATGGAACTCCGCTTGCCTCTCGAGATGTCCCCGGGGAGAGAGGCCACTTGTCGAGCTGTATTTGGAACCTGGGGTTTTTTCCGAACGATGCACGGAAAAACTGCCCTTTCGTGTTGACTTCATTCACAGGGTGGAGTTCGGAGAGGTGTCCGGGCATCGGGTTCTTATCAAGAGGGGACCGGGAAATCGGGGTCCTACGGAATGTGGAACCACCCACGAGGCCACGTCTGGAATGTCTTCGTGAGACCGGCCTCATCCTGAGGTGCGACCGGAAGGTCGGGAACCCCTTCCAGGCAAAGCAGGGGAGTCGACCCTCCTGTCCAGATCAGGAGGGGAGAAAGGGCTCAGAGGAGGGGTGCCGGAAAACCTCAGTGTTCCTCTCGAGGGAGACCGGGATTTCGGGGAACTTTGTGGGTCGCATCAAGGGTGCCAAGTGCCCTTTCGACCTCCAGTTCCTAACGTGGGACTTCTCCTGAGGCGCTGTAGCGGGAAAGGGCTTCATCTTGCGAGGACGGGGGAGCCACGTGGTTTTTCTCGAGTTACGGCGGGATTCTCGAGTTACGACGGGGAATTCAGGCTGCCTCTTGTGTTGGCCCAGGCAAGTCCAATCTTCCATTCGAGTTGCGAAGGAAAGCTGGGGATTGCTCTCGAGTGACTGCAGGGCCAATAGACCTCATCTAGGCTTGTGTCCAGAAGCCAATGTTCCTCTCCAGGGGCGACAGGGATCTCGGGGTTGCATTCCAGACGCACCCGGGGAGACAGGCATTCATCTCGAGTGGAAGCAAAGAACCCCGCTCTGCTCTCGAATCGCGACGGGTATCTCTTGGAGCTCACTGGGTGGACTCAAGGGAGTCAAGCCTCCTGAGGCGTTTGGAGAGAGGTCGCGAGATTGGTCTCTAGGCCATGCAGGAGACGAAGGCCCTCATCTCTCGATGACGGGGGAATCTCGGGGTTGTTCTCGAGCGGCGGCCCCAGTGTGCGGTTTCTCACGAGGTACGACGGCGAGGTCAGTGAGCCTCTCGTGGGGCGCCAGGGAAGTCGGGTCTCCATGCGAGTGGCGAGGGGAGCGCGTCATTGCTCCCGAGCCATGGTAGGGGAATCTGGCCTCGAGACGTGTTGAAGAAGGTCTCTCGAGGTCTTTCTCGGGTTGAGGCAGGAAACCCTGGGTTCCCTCGACTTGTGCAGGTGACCTCAGGGGGCTTCTCATGGTGGCTCTGAGAAGCCAGGGAAACTGGAGGTGGGAGGGGCCTCTCGGGACTCCACTGGGTTTGGTGCATTGGAAGAGGGCCTCATCTCCAGTTGAGGCAGGAACCGCAGGGTACCTCTGATTTCAGACTCCGATCGCAGGGTCCCTGCAGACTGGGGACAGGAGAGTCAGGCCTCGTCTTGGGTTGAGGCATGGAACTCCGCTTGCCTCTCGAGATGTCCCCGGGGAGAGAGGCCACTTGTCGAGCTGTATTTGGAACCTGGGGTTTTTCCGAACGATGCACGGAAAAACTGCCCCTTCGTGTTGACTTCATTCACAGGGTGGAGTTCGGAGAGGTGTCCGGGCATCGGGTTCTTATCAAGAGGGGACCGGGAAATCGGGGTCCTACGGAATGTGGAACCACCCACGAGGCCACGTCTGGAATGTCTTCGTGAGACCGGCCTCATCCTGAGGTGCGACCGGAAGGTCGGGAACCCCTTCCAGACAAAGCAGGGGAGTCGACCCTCCTGTCCAGATCAGGAGGGGAGAAAGGGCTCAGAGGAGGGGTGCCGGAAAACCTCAGTGTTCCTCTCGAGGGAGACCGGGATTTCGGGGAACTTTGTGGGTCGCATCAAGGGTGCCAAGTGCCCTTTCGACCTCCAATTCCTAACGTGGGACTTCTCCTGAGGCGCTGTAGCGGGAAAGGGCTTCATCTTGCGATGACGGGGGATCCACGTGGTTTTTCTCGAGTTACGGCGGGATTCTCGAGTTACGACGGGGAATTCAGGCTGCCTCTTGTGTTGGCCCAGGCAAGTCCAATCTTCCATTCGAGTTGCGAAGGAAAGCTGGGGATTGCTCTCGAGTGACTGCAGGGCCAATAGACCTCATCTAGGCTTGTGTCCAGAAGCCAATGTTCCTCTCCAGGGGCGACAGGGATCTCGGGGTTGCATTCCAGACGCACCCGGGGAGACAGGCATTCATCTCGAGTGGAAGCAAAGAACCCCGCTCTGCTCTCGAGTCGCGACGGGTATCTCTTGGAGCTCACTGGGTGGACTCAAGGGAGTCAAGCCTCCTGAGGCGTTTGGAGAGAGGTCGCGAGATTGGTCTCTAGGCCATGCAGGAGACGAAGGCCCTCATCTCTCGATGACGGGGGAATCTCGAGCGGCGGCCCCAGTGTGCGGTTTCTCACGAGGTACGACGGCGAGGTCAGTGAGCCTCTCGTGGGGCGCCAGGGAAGTCGGGTCTCCATGCGAGTGGCGAGGGGAGCGCGTCATTGCTCCCGAGCCATGGTAGGGGAATCTGGCCTCGAGACGTGTTGAAGAAGGTCTCTCGAGGTCTTTCTCGGGTTGAGGCAGGAAACCCTGGGTTCCCTCGACTTGTGCAGGTGACCTCAGGGGGCTTCTCATGGTGGCTCTGAGAAGCCAGGGAAACTGGAGGTGGGAGGGGCCTCTCGGGACTCCACTGGGTTTGGTGCATTGGAAGAGGGCCTCATCTCCAGTTGAGGCAGGAACCGCAGGGTACCTCTGATTTCAGACTCCGATCGCAGGGTCCCTGCAGACTGGGGACAGGAGAGTCAGGCCTCGTCTTGGGTTGAGGCATGGAACTCCGCTTGCCTCTCGAGATGTCCCCGGGGAGAGAGGCCACTTGTCGAGCTGTATTTGGAACCTGGGGTTTTTTCCGAACGATGCACGGAAAAACTGCCCCTTCGTGTTGACTTCATTCACAGGGTGGAGTTCGGAGAGGTGTCCGGGCATCGGGTTCTTATCAAGAGGGGACCGGGAAATCGGGGTCCTACGGAATGTGGAACCACCCACGAGGCCACGTCTGGAATGTCTTCGTGAGACCGGCCTCATCCTGAGGTGCGACCGGAAGGTCGGGAACCCCTTCCAGACAAAGCAGGGGAGTCGACCCTCCTGTCCAGATCAGGAGGGGAGAAAGGGCTCAGAGGAGGGGTGCCGGAAAACCTCAGTGTTCCTCTCGAGGGAGACCGGGATTTCGGGGAACTTTGTGGGTCGCATCAAGGGTGCCAAGTGCCCTTTCGACCTCCAATTCCTAACGTGGGACTTCTCCTGAGGCGCTGTAGCGGGAAAGGGCTTCATCTTGCGATGACGGGGGAGCCACGTGGTTTTTCTCGAGTTACGGCGGGATTCTCGAGTTACGACGGGGAATTCAGGCTGCCTCTTGTGTTGGCCCAGGCAAGTCCAATCTTCCATTCGAGTTGCGAAGGAAAGCTGGGGATTGCTCTCGAGTGACTGCAGGGCCAATAGACCTCATCTAGGCTTGTGTCCAGAAGCCAATGTTCCTCTCCAGGGGCGACAGGGATCTCGGGGTTGCATTCCAGACGCACCCGGGGAGACAGGCATTCATCTCGAGTGGAAGCAAAGAACCCCGCTCTGCTCTCGAGTCGCGACGGGTATCTCTTGGAGCTCACTGGGTGGACTCAAGGGAGTCAAGCCTCCTGAGGCGTTTGGAGAGAGGTCGCGAGATTGGTCTCTAGGCCATGCAGGAGACGAAGGCCCTCATCTCTCGATGACGGGGGAATCTCGGGGTTGTTCTCGAGCGGCGGCCCCAGTGTGCGGTTTCTCACGAGGTACGACGGCGAGGTCAGTGAGCCTCTCGTGGGGCGCCAGGGAAGTCGGGTCTCCATGCGAGTGGCGAGGGGAGCGCGTCATTGCTCCCGAGCCATGGTAGGGGAATCTGGCCTCGAGACGTGTTGAAGAAGGTCTCTCGAGGTCTTTCTCGGGTTGAGGCAGGAAACCCTGGGTTCCCTCGACTTGTGCAGGTGACCTCAGGGGGCTTCTCATGGTGGCTCTGAGAAGCCAGGGAAACTGGAGGTGGGAGGGGCCTCTCGGGACTCCACTGGGTTTGGTGCATTGGAAGAGGGCCTCATCTCCAGTTGAGGCAGGAACCGCAGGGTACCTCTGATTTCAGACTCCGATCGCAGGGTCCCTGCAGACTGGGGACAGGAGAGTCAGGCCTCGTCTTGGGTTGAGGCATGGAACTCCGCTTGCCTCTCGAGATGTCCCCGGGGAGAGAGGCCACTTGTCGAGCTGTATTTGGAACCTGGGGTTTTTCCGAACGATGCACGGAAAAACTGCCCCTTCGTGTTGACTTCATTCACAGGGTGGAGTTCGGAGAGGTGTCCGGGCATCGGGTTCTTATCAAGAGGGGACCGGGAAATCGGGGTCCTACGGAATGTGGAACCACCCACGAGGCCACGTCTGGAATGTCTTCGTGAGACCGGCCTCATCCTGAGGTGCGACCGGAAGGTCGGGAACCCCTTCCAGACAAAGCAGGGGAGTCGACCCTCCTGTCCAGATCAGGAGGGGAGAAAGGGCTCAGAGGAGGGGTGCCGGAAAACCTCAGTGTTCCTCTCGAGGGAGACCGGGATTTCGGGGAACTTTGTGGGTCGCATCAAGGGTGCCAAGTGCCCTTTCGACCTCCAATTCCTAACGTGGGACTTCTCCTGAGGCGCTGTAGCGGGAAAGGGCTTCATCTTGCGATGACGGGGGAGCCACGTGGTTTTTCTCGAGTTACGGCGGGATTCTCGAGTTACGACGGGGAATTCAGGCTGCCTCTTGTGTTGGCCCAGGCAAGTCCAATCTTCCATTCGAGTTGCGAAGGAAAGCTGGGGATTGCTCTCGAGTGACTGCAGGGCCAATAGACCTCATCTAGGCTTGTGTCCAGAAGCCAATGTTCCTCTCCAGGGGCGACAGGGATCTCGGGGTTGCATTCCAGACGCACCCGGGGAGACAGGCATTCATCTCGAGTGGAAGCAAAGAACCCCGCTCTGCTCTCGAATCGCGACGGGTATCTCTTGGAGCTCACTGGGTGGACTCAAGGGAGTCAAGCCTCCTGAGGCGTTTGGAGAGAGGTCGCGAGATTGGTCTCTAGGCCATGCAGGAGACGAAGGCCCTCATCTCTCGATGACGGGGGAATCTCGGGGTTGTTCTCGAGCGGCGGCCCCAGTGTGCGGTTTCTCACGAGGTACGACGGCGAGGTCAGTGAGCCTCTCGTGGGGCGCCAGGGAAGTCGGGTCTCCATGCGAGTGGCGAGGGGAGCGCGTCATTGCTCCCGAGCCATGGTAGGGGAATCTGGCCTCGAGACGTGTTGAAGAAGGTCTCTCGAGGTCTTTCTCGGGTTGAGGCAGGAAACCCTGGGTTCCCTCGACTTGTGCAGGTGACCTCAGGGGGCTTCTCATGGTGGCTCTGAGAAGCCAGGGAAACTGGAGGTGGGAGGGGCCTCTCGGGACTCCACTGGGTTTGGTGCATTGGAAGAGGGCCTCATCTCCAGTTGAGGCAGGAACCGCAGGGTACCTCTGATTTCAGACTCCGATCGCAGGGTCCCTGCAGACTGGGGACAGGAGAGTCAGGCCTCGTCTTGGGTTGAGGCATGGAACTCCGCTTGCCTCTCGAGATGTCCCCGGGGAGAGAGGCCACTTGTCGAGCTGTATTTGGAACCTGGGGTTTTTCCGAACGATGCACGGAAAAACTGCCCCTTCGTGTTGACTTCATTCACAGGGTGGAGTTCGGAGAGGTGTCCGGGCATCGGGTTCTTATCAAGAGGGGACCGGGAAATCGGGGTCCTACGGAATGTGGAACCACCCACGAGGCCACGTCTGGAATGTCTTCGTGAGACCGGCCTCATCCTGAGGTGCGACCGGAAGGTCGGGAACCCCTTCCAGACAAAGCAGGGGAGTCGACCCTCCTGTCCAGATCAGGAGGGGAGAAAGGGCTCAGAGGAGGGGTGCCGGAAAACCTCAGTGTTCCTCTCGAGGGAGACCGGGATTTCGGGGAACTTTGTGGGTCGCATCAAGGGTGCCAAGTGCCCTTTCGACCTCCAATTCCTAACGTGGGACTTCTCCTGAGGCGCTGTAGCGGGAAAGGGCTTCATCTTGCGATGACGGGGGAGCCACGTGGTTTTTCTCGAGTTACGGCGGGATTCTCGAGTTACGACGGGGAATTCAGGCTGCCTCTTGTGTTGGCCCAGGCAAGTCCAATCTTCCATTCGAGTTGCGAAGGAAAGCTGGGGATTGCTCTCGAGTGACTGCAGGGCCAATAGACCTCATCTAGGCTTGTGTCCAGAAGCCAATGTTCCTCTCCAGGGGCGACAGGGATCTCGGGGTTGCATTCCAGACGCACCCGGGGAGACAGGCATTCATCTCGAGTGGAAGCAAAGAACCCCGCTCTGCTCTCGAGTCGCGACGGGTATCTCTTGGAGCTCACTGGGTGGACTCAAGGGAGTCAAGCCTCCTGAGGCGTTTGGAGAGAGGTCGCGAGATTGGTCTCTAGGCCATGCAGGAGACGAAGGCCCTCATCTCTCGATGACGGGGGAATCTCGGGGTTGTTCTCGAGCGGCGGCCCCAGTGTGCGGTTTCTCACGAGGTACGACGGCGAGGTCAGTGAGCCTCTCGTGGGGCGCCAGGGAAGTCGGGTCTCCATGCGAGTGGCGAGGGGAGCGCGTCATTGCTCCCGAGCCATGGTAGGGGAATCTGGCCTCGAGACGTGTTGAAGAAGGTCTCTCGAGGTCTTTCTCGGGTTGAGGCAGGAAACCCTGGGTTCCCTCGACTTGTGCAGGTGACCTCAGGGGGCTTCTCATGGTGGCTCTGAGAAGCCAGGGAAACTGGAGGTGGGAGGGGCCTCTCGGGACTCCACTGGGTTTGGTGCATTGGAAGAGGGCCTCATCTCCAGTTGAGGCAGGAACCGCAGGGTACCTCTGATTTCAGACTCCGATCGCAGGGTCCCTGCAGACTGGGGACAGGAGAGTCAGGCCTCGTCTTGGGTTGAGGCATGGAACTCCGCTTGCCTCTCGAGATGTCCCCGGGGAGAGAGGCCACTTGTCGAGCTGTATTTGGAACCTGGGGTTTTTCCGAACGATGCACGGAAAAACTGCCCCTTCGTGTTGACTTCATTCACAGGGTGGAGTTCGGAGAGGTGTCCGGGCATCGGGTTCTTATCAAGAGGGGACCGGGAAATCGGGGTCCTACGGAATGTGGAACCACCCACGAGGCCACGTCTGGAATGTCTTCGTGAGACCGGCCTCATCCTGAGGTGCGACCGGAAGGTCGGGAACCCCTTCCAGACAAAGCAGGGGAGTCGACCCTCCTGTCCAGATCAGGAGGGGAGAAAGGGCTCAGAGGAGGGGTGCCGGAAAACCTCAGTGTTCCTCTCGAGGGAGACCGGGATTTCGGGGAACTTTGTGGGTCGCATCAAGGGTGCCAAGTGCCCTTTCGACCTCCAATTCCTAACGTGGGACTTCTCCTGAGGCGCTGTAGCGGGAAAGGGCTTCATCTTGCGATGACGGGGGAGCCACGTGGTTTTTCTCGAGTTACGGCGGGATTCTCGAGTTACGACGGGGAATTCAGGCTGCCTCTTGTGTTGGCCCAGGCAAGTCCAATCTTCCATTCGAGTTGCGAAGGAAAGCTGGGGATTGCTCTCGAGTGACTGCAGGGCCAATAGACCTCATCTAGGCTTGTGTCCAGAAGCCAATGTTCCTCTCCAGGGGCGACAGGGATCTCGGGGTTGCATTCCAGACGCACCCGGGGAGACAGGCATTCATCTCGAGTGGAAGCAAAGAACCCCGCTCTGCTCTCGAGTCGCGACGGGTATCTCTTGGAGCTCACTGGGTGGACTCAAGGGAGTCAAGCCTCCTGAGGCGTTTGGAGAGAGGTCGCGAGATTGGTCTCTAGGCCATGCAGGAGACGAAGGCCCTCATCTCTCGATGACGGGGGAATCTCGGGGTTGTTCTCGAGCGGCGGCCCCAGTGTGCGGTTTCTCACGAGGTACGACGGCGAGGTCAGTGAGCCTCTCGTGGGGCGCCAGGGAAGTCGGGTCTCCATGCGAGTGGCGAGGGGAGCGCGTCATTGCTCCCGAGCCATGGTAGGGGAATCTGGCCTCGAGACGTGTTGAAGAAGGTCTCTCGAGGTCTTTCTCGGGTTGAGGCAGGAAACCCTGGGTTCCCTCGACTTGTGCAGGTGACCTCAGGGGGCTTCTCATGGTGGCTCTGAGAAGCCAGGGAAACTGGAGGTGGGAGGGGCCTCTCGGGACTCCACTGGGTTTGGTGCATTGGAAGAGGGCCTCATCTCCAGTTGAGGCAGGAACCGCAGGGTACCTCTGATTTCAGACTCCGATCGCAGGGTCCCTGCAGACTGGGGACAGGAGAGTCAGGCCTCGTCTTGGGTTGAGGCATGGAACTCCGCTTGCCTCTCGAGATGTCCCCGGGGAGAGAGGCCACTTGTCGAGCTGTATTTGGAACCTGGGGTTTTTCCGAACGATGCACGGAAAAACTGCCCCTTCGTGTTGACTTCATTCACAGGGTGGAGTTCGGAGAGGTGTCCGGGCATCGGGTTCTTATCAAGAGGGGACCGGGAAATCGGGGTCCTACGGAATGTGGAACCACCCACGAGGCCACGTCTGGAATGTCTTCGTGAGACCGGCCTCATCCTGAGGTGCGACCGGAAGGTCGGGAACCCCTTCCAGACAAAGCAGGGGAGTCGACCCTCCTGTCCAGATCAGGAGGGGAGAAAGGGCTCAGAGGAGGGGTGCCGGAAAACCTCAGTGTTCCTCTCGAGGGAGACCGGGATTTCGGGGAACTTTGTGGGTCGCATCAAGGGTGCCAAGTGCCCTTTCGACCTCCAATTCCTAACGTGGGACTTCTCCTGAGGCGCTGTAGCGGGAAAGGGCTTCATCTTGCGATGACGGGGGAGCCACGTGGTTTTTCTCGAGTTACGGCGGGATTCTCGAGTTACGACGGGGAATTCAGGCTGCCTCTTGTGTTGGCCCAGGCAAGTCCAATCTTCCATTCGAGTTGCGAAGGAAAGCTGGGGATTGCTCTCGAGTGACTGCAGGGCCAATAGACCTCATCTAGGCTTGTGTCCAGAAGCCAATGTTCCTCTCCAGGGGCGACAGGGATCTCGGGGTTGCATTCCAGACGCACCCGGGGAGACAGGCATTCATCTCGAGTGGAAGCAAAGAACCCCGCTCTGCTCTCGAGTCGCGACGGGTATCTCTTGGAGCTCACTGGGTGGACTCAAGGGAGTCAAGCCTCCTGAGGCGTTTGGAGAGAGGTCGCGAGATTGGTCTCTAGGCCATGCAGGAGACGAAGGCCCTCATCTCTCGATGACGGGGGAATCTCGGGGTTGTTCTCGAGCGGCGGCCCCAGTGTGCGGTTTCTCACGAGGTACGACGGCGAGGTCAGTGAGCCTCTCGTGGGGCGCCAGGGAAGTCGGGTCTCCATGCGAGTGGCGAGGGGAGCGCGTCATTGCTCCCGAGCCATGGTAGGGGAATCTGGCCTCGAGACGTGTTGAAGAAGGTCTCTCGAGGTCTTTCTCGGGTTGAGGCAGGAAACCCTGGGTTCCCTCGACTTGTGCAGGTGACCTCAGGGGGCTTCTCATGGTGGCTCTGAGAAGCCAGGGAAACTGGAGGTGGGAGGGGCCTCTCGGGACTCCACTGGGTTTGGTGCATTGGAAGAGGGCCTCATCTCCAGTTGAGGCAGGAACCGCAGGGTACCTCTGATTTCAGACTCCGATCGCAGGGTCCCTGCAGACTGGGGACAGGAGAGTCAGGCCTCGTCTTGGGTTGAGGCATGGAACTCCGCTTGCCTCTCGAGATGTCCCCGGGGAGAGAGGCCACTTGTCGAGCTGTATTTGGAACCTGGGGTTTTTCCGAACGATGCACGGAAAAACTGCCCCTTCGTGTTGACTTCATTCACAGGGTGGAGTTCGGAGAGGTGTCCGGGCATCGGGTTCTTATCAAGAGGGGACCGGGAAATCGGGGTCCTACGGAATGTGGAACCACCCACGAGGCCACGTCTGGAATGTCTTCGTGAGACCGGCCTCATCCTGAGGTGCGACCGGAAGGTCGGGAACCCCTTCCAGACAAAGCAGGGGAGTCGACCCTCCTGTCCAGATCAGGAGGGGAGAAAGGGCTCAGAGGAGGGGGTGCCGGAAAACCTCAGTGTTCCTCTCGAGGGAGACCGGGATTTCGGGGAACTTTGTGGGTCGCATCAAGGGTGCCAAGTGCCCTTTCGACCTCCAATTCCTAACGTGGGACTTCTCCTGAGGCGCTGTAGCGGGAAAGGGCTTCATCTTGCGATGACGGGGGAGCCACGTGGTTTTTCTCGAGTTACGGCGGGATTCTCGAGTTACGACGGGGAATTCAGGCTGCCTCTTGTGTTGGCCCAGGCAAGTCCAATCTTCCATTCGAGTTGCGAAGGAAAGCTGGGGATTGCTCTCGAGTGACTGCAGGGCCAATAGACCTCATCTAGGCTTGTGTCCAGAAGCCAATGTTCCTCTCCAGGGGCGACAGGGATCTCGGGGTTGCATTCCAGACGCACCCGGGGAGACAGGCATTCATCTCGAGTGGAAGCAAAGAACCCCGCTCTGCTCTCGAATCGCGACGGGTATCTCTTGGAGCTCACTGGGTGGACTCAAGGGAGTCAAGCCTCCTGAGGCGTTTGGAGAGAGGTCGCGAGATTGGTCTCTAGGCCATGCAGGAGACGAAGGCCCTCATCTCTCGATGACGGGGGAATCTCGGGGTTGTTCTCGAGCGGCGGCCCCAGTGTGCGGTTTCTCACGAGGTACGACGGCGAGGTCAGTGAGCCTCTCGTGGGGCGCCAGGGAAGTCGGGTCTCCATGCGAGTGGCGAGGGGAGCGCGTCATTGCTCCCGAGCCATGGTAGGGGAATCTGGCCTCGAGACGTGTTGAAGAAGGTCTCTCGAGGTCTTTCTCGGGTTGAGGCAGGAAACCCTGGGTTCCCTCGACTTGTGCAGGTGACCTCAGGGGGCTTCTCATGGTGGCTCTGAGAAGCCAGGGAAACTGGAGGTGGGAGGGGCCTCTCGGGACTCCACTGGGTTTGGTGCATTGGAAGAGGGCCTCATCTCCAGTTGAGGCAGGAACCGCAGGGTACCTCTGATTTCAGACTCCGATCGCAGGGTCCCTGCAGACTGGGGACAGGAGAGTCAGGCCTCGTCTTGGGTTGAGGCATGGAACTCCGCTTGCCTCTCGAGATGTCCCCGGGGAGAGAGGCCACTTGTCGAGCTGTATTTGGAACCTGGGGTTTTTCCGAACGATGCACGGAAAAACTGCCCCTTCGTGTTGACTTCATTCACAGGGTGGAGTTCGGAGAGGTGTCCGGGCATCGGGTTCTTATCAAGAGGGGACCGGGAAATCGGGGTCCTACGGAATGTGGAACCACCCACGAGGCCACGTCTGGAATGTCTTCGTGAGACCGGCCTCATCCTGAGGTGCGACCGGAAGGTCGGGAACCCCTTCCAGACAAAGCAGGGGAGTCGACCCTCCTGTCCAGATCAGGAGGGGAGAAAGGGCTCAGAGGAGGGGGTGCCGGAAAACCTCAGTGTTCCTCTCGAGGGAGACCGGGATTTCGGGGAACTTTGTGGGTCGCATCAAGGGTGCCAAGTGCCCTTTCGACCTCCAATTCCTAACGTGGGACTTCTCCTGAGGCGCTGTAGCGGGAAAGGGCTTCATCTTGCGATGACGGGGGAGCCACGTGGTTTTTCTCGAGTTACGGCGGGATTCTCGAGTTACGACGGGGAATTCAGGCTGCCTCTTGTGTTGGCCCAGGCAAGTCCAATCTTCCATTCGAGTTGCGAAGGAAAGCTGGGGATTGCTCTCGAGTGACTGCAGGGCCAATAGACCTCATCTAGGCTTGTGTCCAGAAGCCAATGTTCCTCTCCAGGGGCGACAGGGATCTCGGGGTTGCATTCCAGACGCACCCGGGGAGACAGGCATTCATCTCGAGTGGAAGCAAAGAACCCCGCTCTGCTCTCGAGTCGCGACGGGTATCTCTTGGAGCTCACTGGGTGGACTCAAGGGAGTCAAGCCTCCTGAGGCGTTTGGAGAGAGGTCGCGAGATTGGTCTCTAGGCCATGCAGGAGACGAAGGCCCTCATCTCTCGATGACGGGGGAATCTCGGGGTTGTTCTCGAGCGGCGGCCCCAGTGTGCGGTTTCTCACGAGGTACGACGGCGAGGTCAGTGAGCCTCTCGTGGGGCGCCAGGGAAGTCGGGTCTCCATGCGAGTGGCGAGGGGAGCGCGTCATTGCTCCCGAGCCATGGTAGGGGAATCTGGCCTCGAGACGTGTTGAAGAAGGTCTCTCGAGGTCTTTCTCGGGTTGAGGCAGGAAACCCTGGGTTCCCTCGACTTGTGCAGGTGACCTCAGGGGGCTTCTCATGGTGGCTCTGAGAAGCCAGGGAAACTGGAGGTGGGAGGGGCCTCTCGGGACTCCACTGGGTTTGGTGCATTGGAAGAGGGCCTCATCTCCAGTTGAGGCAGGAACCGCAGGGTACCTCTGATTTCAGACTCCGATCGCAGGGTCCCTGCAGACTGGGGACAGGAGAGTCAGGCCTCGTCTTGGGTTGAGGCATGGAACTCCGCTTGCCTCTCGAGATGTCCCCGGGGAGAGAGGCCACTTGTCGAGCTGTATTTGGAACCTGGGGTTTTTCCGAACGATGCACGGAAAAACTGCCCCTTCGTGTTGACTTCATTCACAGGGTGGAGTTCGGAGAGGTGTCCGGGCATCGGGTTCTTATCAAGAGGGGACCGGGAAATCGGGGTCCTACGGAATGTGGAACCACCCACGAGGCCACGTCTGGAATGTCTTCGTGAGACCGGCCTCATCCTGAGGTGCGACCGGAAGGTCGGGAACCCCTTCCAGACAAAGCAGGGGAGTCGACCCTCCTGTCCAGATCAGGAGGGGAGAAAGGGCTCAGAGGAGGGGTGCCGGAAAACCTCAGTGTTCCTCTCGAGGGAGACCGGGATTTCGGGGAACTTTGTGGGTCGCATCAAGGGTGCCAAGTGCCCTTTCGACCTCCAATTCCTAACGTGGGACTTCTCCTGAGGCGCTGTAGCGGGAAAGGGCTTCATCTTGCGATGACGGGGGAGCCACGTGGTTTTTCTCGAGTTACGGCGGGATTCTCGAGTTACGACGGGGAATTCAGGCTGCCTCTTGTGTTGGCCCAGGCAAGTCCAATCTTCCATTCGAGTTGCGAAGGAAAGCTGGGGATTGCTCTCGAGTGACTGCAGGGCCAATAGACCTCATCTAGGCTTGTGTCCAGAAGCCAATGTTCCTCTCCAGGGGCGACAGGGATCTCGGGGTTGCATTCCAGACGCACCCGGGGAGACAGGCATTCATCTCGAGTGGAAGCAAAGAACCCCGCTCTGCTCTCGAGTCGCGACGGGTATCTCTTGGAGCTCACTGGGTGGACTCAAGGGAGTCAAGCCTCCTGAGGCGTTTGGAGAGAGGTCGCGAGATTGGTCTCTAGGCCATGCAGGAGACGAAGGCCCTCATCTCTCGATGACGGGGGAATCTCGGGGTTGTTCTCGAGCGGCGGCCCCAGTGTGCGGTTTCTCACGAGGTACGACGGCGAGGTCAGTGAGCCTCTCGTGGGGCGCCAGGGAAGTCGGGTCTCCATGCGAGTGGCGAGGGGAGCGCGTCATTGCTCCCGAGCCATGGTAGGGGAATCTGGCCTCGAGACGTGTTGAAGAAGGTCTCTCGAGGTCTTTCTCGGGTTGAGGCAGGAAACCCTGGGTTCCCTCGACTTGTGCAGGTGACCTCAGGGGGCTTCTCATGGTGGCTCTGAGAAGCCAGGGAAACTGGAGGTGGGAGGGGCCTCTCGGGACTCCACTGGGTTTGGTGCATTGGAAGAGGGCCTCATCTCCAGTTGAGGCAGGAACCGCAGGGTACCTCTGATTTCAGACTCCGATCGCAGGGTCCCTGCAGACTGGGGACAGGAGAGTCAGGCCTCGTCTTGGGTTGAGGCATGGAACTCCGCTTGCCTCTCGAGATGTCCCCGGGGAGAGAGGCCACTTGTCGAGCTGTATTTGGAACCTGGGGTTTTTCCGAACGATGCACGGAAAAACTGCCCCTTCGTGTTGACTTCATTCACAGGGTGGAGTTCGGAGAGGTGTCCGGGCATCGGGTTCTTATCAAGAGGGGACCGGGAAATCGGGGTCCTACGGAATGTGGAACCACCCACGAGGCCACGTCTGGAATGTCTTCGTGAGACCGGCCTCATCCTGAGGTGCGACCGGAAGGTCGGGAACCCCTTCCAGACAAAGCAGGGGAGTCGACCCTCCTGTCCAGATCAGGAGGGGAGAAAGGGCTCAGAGGAGGGGTGCCGGAAAACCTCAGTGTTCCTCTCGAGGGAGACCGGGATTTCGGGGAACTTTGTGGGTCGCATCAAGGGTGCCAAGTGCCCTTTCGACCTCCAATTCCTAACGTGGGACTTCTCCTGAGGCGCTGTAGCGGGAAAGGGCTTCATCTTGCGATGACGGGGGAGCCACGTGGTTTTTCTCGAGTTACGGCGGGATTCTCGAGTTACGACGGGGAATTCAGGCTGCCTCTTGTGTTGGCCCAGGCAAGTCCAATCTTCCATTCGAGTTGCGAAGGAAAGCTGGGGATTGCTCTCGAGTGACTGCAGGGCCAATAGACCTCATCTAGGCTTGTGTCCAGAAGCCAATGTTCCTCTCCAGGGGCGACAGGGATCTCGGGGTTGCATTCCAGACGCACCCGGGGAGACAGGCATTCATCTCGAGTGGAAGCAAAGAACCCCGCTCTGCTCTCGAATCGCGACGGGTATCTCTTGGAGCTCACTGGGTGGACTCAAGGGAGTCAAGCCTCCTGAGGCGTTTGGAGAGAGGTCGCGAGATTGGTCTCTAGGCCATGCAGGAGACGAAGGCCCTCATCTCTCGATGACGGGGGAATCTCGGGGTTGTTCTCGAGCGGCGGCCCCAGTGTGCGGTTTCTCACGAGGTACGACGGCGAGGTCAGTGAGCCTCTCGTGGGGCGCCAGGGAAGTCGGGTCTCCATGCGAGTGGCGAGGGGAGCGCGTCATTGCTCCCGAGCCATGGTAGGGGAATCTGGCCTCGAGACGTGTTGAAGAAGGTCTCTCGAGGTCTTTCTCGGGTTGAGGCAGGAAACCCTGGGTTCCCTCGACTTGTGCAGGTGACCTCAGGGGGCTTCTCATGGTGGCTCTGAGAAGCCAGGGAAACTGGAGGTGGGAGGGGCCTCTCGGGACTCCACTGGGTTTGGTGCATTGGAAGAGGGCCTCATCTCCAGTTGAGGCAGGAACCGCAGGGTACCTCTGATTTCAGACTCCGATCGCAGGGTCCCTGCAGACTGGGGACAGGAGAGTCAGGCCTCGTCTTGGGTTGAGGCATGGAACTCCGCTTGCCTCTCGAGATGTCCCCGGGGAGAGAGGCCACTTGTCGAGCTGTATTTGGAACCTGGGGTTTTTCCGAACGATGCACGGAAAAACTGCCCCTTCGTGTTGACTTCATTCACAGGGTGGAGTTCGGAGAGGTGTCCGGGCATCGGGTTCTTATCAAGAGGGGACCGGGAAATCGGGGTCCTACGGAATGTGGAACCACCCACGAGGCCACGTCTGGAATGTCTTCGTGAGACCGGCCTCATCCTGAGGTGCGACCGGAAGGTCGGGAACCCCTTCCAGACAAAGCAGGGGAGTCGACCCTCCTGTCCAGATCAGGAGGGGAGAAAGGGCTCAGAGGAGGGGTGCCGGAAAACCTCAGTGTTCCTCTCGAGGGAGACCGGGATTTCGGGGAACTTTGTGGGTCGCATCAAGGGTGCCAAGTGCCCTTTCGACCTCCAATTCCTAACGTGGGACTTCTCCTGAGGCGCTGTAGCGGGAAAGGGCTTCATCTTGCGATGACGGGGGAGCCACGTGGTTTTTCTCGAGTTACGGCGGGATTCTCGAGTTACGACGGGGAATTCAGGCTGCCTCTTGTGTTGGCCCAGGCAAGTCCAATCTTCCATTCGAGTTGCGAAGGAAAGCTGGGGATTGCTCTCGAGTGACTTCAGGGCCAATAGACCTCATCTAGGCTTGTGTCCAGAAGCCAATGTTCCTCTCCAGGGGCGACAGGGATCTCGGGGTTGCATTCCAGACGCACCCGGGGAGACAGGCATTCATCTCGAGTGGAAGCAAAGAACCCCGCTCTGCTCTCGAATCGCGACGGGTATCTCTTGGAGCTCACTGGGTGGACTCAAGGGAGTCAAGCCTCCTGAGGCGTTTGGAGAGAGGTCGCGAGATTGGTCTCTAGGCCATGCAGGAGACGAAGGCCCTCATCTCTCGATGACGGGGGAATCTCGGGGTTGTTCTCGAGCGGCGGCCCCAGTGTGCGGTTTCTCACGAGGTACGACGGCGAGGTCAGTGAGCCTCTCGTGGGGCGCCAGGGAAGTCGGGTCTCCATGCGAGTGGCGAGGGGAGCGCGTCATTGCTCCCGAGCCATGGTAGGGGAATCTGGCCTCGAGACGTGTTGAAGAAGGTCTCTCGAGGTCTTTCTCAGGTTGAGGCAGGAAACCCTGGGTTCCCTCGACTTGTGCAGGTGACCTCAGGGGGCTTCTCATGGTGGCTCTGAGAAGCCAGGGAAACTGGAGGTGGGAGGGGCCTCTGGGGACTCCACTGGGTTTGGTGCATTGGAAGAGGGCCTCATCTCCAGTTGAGGCAGGAACCGCAGGGTACCTCTGATTTCAGACTCCGATCGCAGGGTCCCTGCAGACTGGGGACAGGAGAGTCAGGCCTCGTCTTGGGTTGAGGCATGGAACTCCGCTTGCCTCTCGAGATGTCCCCGGGGAGAGAGGCCGCTTGTCGAGCTGTATTTGGAACCTGGGGTTTTTTCCGAACGATGCACGGAAAAACTGCCCCTTCGTGTTGACTTCATTCACAGGGTGGAGTTTGGAGAGGTGTCCGGGCATCGGGTTCTTATCAAGAGGGGACCGGGAAATCGGGGTCCTACGGAATGTGGAACCACCCACGAGGCCACGTCTGGAATGTCTTCGTGAGACCGGCCTCATCCTGAGGTGCGACCGGAAGGTCGGGAACCCCTTCCAGACAAAGCAGGGGAGTCGACCCTCCTGTCCAGATCAGGAGGGGAGAAAGGGCTCAGAGGAGGGGTGCCGGAAAACCTCAGTGTTCCTCTCGAGGGAGACCGGGATTTCGGGGAACTTTGTGGGTCGCATCAAGGGTGCCAAGTGCCCTTTCGACCTCCAATTCCTAACGTGGGACTTCTCCTGAGGCGCTGTAGCGGGAAAGGGCTTCATCTTGCGATGACGGGGGAGCCACGTGGTTTTTCTCGAGTTACGGCGGGATTCTCGAGTTACGACGGGGAATTCAGGCTGCCTCTTGTGTTGGCCCAGGCAAGTCCAATCTTCCATTCGAGTTGCGAAGGAAAGCTGGGGATTGCTCTCGAGTGACTGCAGGGCCAATAGACCTCATCTAGGCTTGTGTCCAGAAGCCAATGTTCCTCTCCAGGGGCGACAGGGATCTCGGGGTTGCATTCCAGACGCACCCGGGGAGACAGGCATTCATCTCGAGTGGAAGCAAAGAACCCCGCTCTGCTCTCGAATCGCGACGGGTATCTCTTGGAGCTCACTGGGTGGACTCAAGGGAGTCAAGCCTCCTGAGGCGTTTGGAGAGAGGTCGCGAGATTGGTCTCTAGGCCATGCAGGAGACGAAGGCCCTCATCTCTCGATGACGGGGGAATCTCGGGGTTGTTCTCGAGCGGCGGCCCCAGTGTGCGGTTTCTCACGAGGTACGACGGCGAGGTCAGTGAGCCTCTCGTGGGGCGCCAGGGAAGTCGGGTCTCCATGCGAGTGGCGAGGGGAGCGCGTCATTGCTCCCGAGCCATGGTAGGGGAATCTGGCCTCGAGACGTGTTGAAGAAGGTCTCTCGAGGTCTTTCTCGGGTTGAGGCAGGAAACCCTGGGTTCCCTCGACTTGTGCAGGTGACCTCAGGGGGCTTCTCATGGTGGCTCTGAGAAGCCAGGGAAACTGGAGGTGGGAGGGGCCTCTCGGGACTCCACTGGGTTTGGTGCATTGGAAGAGGGCCTCATCTCCAGTTGAGGCAGGAACCGCAGGGTACCTCTGATTTCAGACTCCGATCGCAGGGTCCCTGCAGACTGGGGACAGGAGAGTCAGGCCTCGTCTTGGGTTGAGGCATGGAACTCCGCTTGCCTCTCGAGATGTCCCCGGGGAGAGAGGCCGCTTGTCGAGCTGTATTTGGAACCTGGGGTTTTTCCGAACGATGCACGGAAAAACTGCCCCTTCGTGTTGACTTCATTCACAGGGTGGAGTTCGGAGAGGTGTCCGGGCATCGGGTTCTTATCAAGAGGGGACCGGGAAATCGGGGTCCTACGGAATGTGGAACCACCCACGAGGCCACGTCTGGAATGTCTTCGTGAGACCGGCCTCATCCTGAGGTGCGACCGGAAGGTCGGGAACCCCTTCCAGACAAAGCAGGGGAGTCGACCCTCCTGTCCAGATCAGGAGGGGAGAAAGGGCTCAGAGGAGGGGGTGCCGGAAAACCTCAGTGTTCCTCTCGAGGGAGACCGGGATTTCGGGGAACTTTGTGGGTCGCATCAAGGGTGCCAAGTGCCCTTTCGACCTCCAATTCCTAACGTGGGACTTCTCCTGAGGCGCTGTAGCGGGAAAGGGCTTCATCTTGCGATGACGGGGGAGCCACGTGGTTTTTCTCGAGTTACGGCGGGATTCTCGAGTTACGACGGGGAATTCAGGCTGCCTCTTGTGTTGGCCCAGGCAAGTCCAATCTTCCATTCGAGTTGCGAAGGAAAGCTGGGGATTGCTCTGGAGTGACTGCAGGGCCAATAGACCTCATCTAGGCTTGTGTCCAGAAGCCAATGTTCCTCTCCAGGGGCGACAGAGATCTCGGGGTTGCATTCCAGACGCACCCGGGGAGACAGGCATTCATCTCGAGTGGAAGCAAAGAAGCCCGCTCTGCTCTCGAATCGCGACGGGTATCTCTTGGAGCTCACTGGGTGGACTCAAGGGAGTCAAGCCTCCTGAGGCGTTTGGAGAGAGGTCGCGAGATTGGTCTCTAGGCCATGCAGGAGACGAAGGCCCTCATCTCTCGATGACGGGGGAATCTCGGGGTTGTTCTCGAGCGGCGGCCCCAGTGTGCGGTTTCTCACGAGGTACGACGGCGAGGTCAGTGAGCCTCTCGTGGGGCGCCAGGGAAGTCGGGTCTCCATGCGAGTGGCGAGGGGAGCGCGTCATTGCTCCCGAGCCATGGTAGGGGAATCTGGCCTCGAGACGTGCTGAAGAAGGTCTCTCGAGGTCTTTCTCGGGTTGAGGCAGGAAACCCTGGGTTCCCTCGACTTGTGCAGGTGACCTCAGGGGGCTTCTCATGGTGGCTCTGAGAAGCCAGGGAACCTGGAGGTGGGAGGGGCCTCTCGGGACCCCACTGGGTTTGGTGCATTGGAAGAGGGCCTCATCTCCAGTTGAGGCAGGAACCGCAGGGTACCTCTGATTTCAGACTCCGATCGCAGGGTCCCTGCAGACTGGGGACAGGAGAGTCAGGCCTCGTCTTGGGTTGAGGCATGGAACTCCGCTTGCCTCTCGAGATGTCCCCGGGGAGAGAGGCCGCTTGTCGAGCTGTATTTGGAACCTGGGGTTTTTCCGAACGATGCACGGAAAAACTGCCCCTTCGTGTTGACTTCATTCACAGGGTGGAGTTCGGAGAGGTGTCCGGGCATCGGGTTCTTATCAAGAGGGGACCGGGAAATCGGGGTCCTACGGAATGTGGAACCACCCACGAGGCCACGTCTGGAATGTCTTCGTGAGACCGGCCTCATCCTGAGGTGCGACCGGAAGGTCGGGAACCCCTTCCAGACAAAGCAGGGGAGTCGACCCTCCTGTCCAGATCAGGAGGGGAGAAAGGGCTCAGAGGAGGGGTGCCGGAAAACCTCAGTGTTCCTCTCGAGGGAGACCGGGATTTCGGGGAACTTTGTGGGTCGCATCAAGGGTGCCAAGTGCCCTTTCGACCTCCAATTCCTAACGTGGGACTTCTCCTGAGGCGCTGTAGCGGGAAAGGGCTTCATCTTGCGATGACGGGGGAGCCACGTGGTTTTTCTCGAGTTACGGCGGGATTCTCGAGTTACGACGGGGAATTCAGGCTGCCTCTTGTGTTGGCCCAGGCAAGTCCAATCTTCCATTCGAGTTGCGAAGGAAAGCTGGGGATTGCTCTCGAGTGACTGCAGGGCCAATAGACCTCATCTAGGCTTGTGTCCAGAAGCCAATGTTCCTCTCCAGGGGCGACAGGGATCTCGGGGTTGCATTCCAGACGCACCCGGGGAGACAGGCATTCATCTCGAGTGGAAGCAAAGAACCCCGCTCTGCTCTCGAATCGCGACGGGTATCTCTTGGAGCTCACTGGGTGGACTCAAGGGAGTCAAGCCTCCTGAGGCGTTTGGAGAGAGGTCGCGAGATTGGTCTCTAGGCCATGCAGGAGACGATGGCCCTCATCTCTCGATGACGGGGGAATCTCGGGGTTGTTCTCGAGCGGCGGCCCCAGTGTGCGGTTTCTCACGAGGTACGACGGCGAGGTCAGTGAGCCTCTCGTGGGGCGCCAGGGAAGTCGGGTCTCCATGCGAGTGGCGAGGGGAGCGCGTCATTGCTCCCGAGCCATGGTAGGGGAATCTGGCCTCGAGACGTGTTGAAGAAGGTCTCTCGAGGTCTTTCCCGGGTTGAGGCAGGAAACCCTGGGTTCCCTCGACTTGTGCAGGTGACCTCAGGCGGCTTCTCATGGTGGCTCTGAGAAGCCAGGGAAACTGGAGGTGGGAGGGGCCTCTCGGGACCCCACTGGGTTTGGTGCATTGGAAGAAGGCCTCATCTCCAGTTGAGGCAGGAACCGCAGGGTACCTCTGATTTCAGACTCCGATCGCAGGGTCCCTGCAGACTGGGGACAGGAGAGTCAGGCCTCGTCTTGGGTTGAGGCATGGAACTCCGCTTGCCTCTCGAGATGTCCCCGGGGAGAGAGGCCGCTTGTCGAGCTGTATTTGGAACCTGGGGTTTTTCCGAACGATGCACGGAAAAACTGCCCCTTCGTGTTGACTTCATTCACAGGGTGGAGTTCGGAGAGGTGTCCGGGCATCGGGTTCTTATCAAGAGGGGACCGGGAAATCGGGGTCCTACGGAATGTGGAACCACCCACGAGGCCACGTCTGGAATGTCTTCGTGAGACCGGCCTCATCCTGAGGTGCGACCGGAAGGTCGGGAACCCCTTCCAGACAAAGCAGGGGAGTCGACCCTCCTGTCCAGATCAGGAGGGGAGAAAGGGCTCAGAGGAGGGGGTGCCGGAAAACCTCAGTGTTCCTCTCGAGGGAGACCGGGATTTCGGGGAACTTTGTGGGTCGCATCAAGGGTGCCAAGTGCCCTTTCGACCTCCAATTTCTAACGTGGGACTTCTCCTGAGGCGCTGTAGCGGGAAAGGGCTTCATCTTGCGATGACGGGGGAGCCACGTGGTTTTTGTCGAGTTACGGCGGGATTCTCGAGTTACGACGGGGAATTCAGGCTGCCTCTTGTGTTGGCCCAGGCAAGTCCAATCTTCCATTCGAGTTGCGAAGGAAAGCTGGGGATTGCTCTCGAGTGACTGCAGGGCCAATAGACCTCATCTAGGCTTGTGTCCAGAAGCCAATGTTCCTCTCCAGGGGCGACAGGGATCTCGGGGTTGCATTCCAGACGCACCCGGGGAGACAGGCATTCATCTCGAGTGGAAGCAAAGAAGCCCGCTCTGCTCTCGAATCGCGACGGGTATCTCTTGGAGCTCACTGGGTGGACTCAAGGGAGTCAAGCCTCCTGAGGCGTTTGGAGAGAGGTCGCGAGATTGGTCTCTAGGCCATGCAGGAGACGAAGGCCCTCATCTCTCGATGACGGGGGAATCTCGGGGTTGTTCTCGAGCGGCGGCCCCAGTGTGCGGTTTCTCACGAGGTACGACGGCGATGTCAGTGAGCCTCTCGTGGGGCGCCAGGGAAGTCGGGTCTCCATGCGAGTGGCGAGGGGAGCGCGTCATTGCTCCCGAGCCATGGTAGGGGAATCTGGCCTCGAGACGTGTTGAAGAAGGTCTCTCGAGGTCTTTCTCGGGTTGAGGCAGGAAACCCTGGGTTCCCTCGACTTGTGCAGGTGACCTCAGGGGGCTTCTCATGGTGGCTCTGAGAGGCCAGGGAACCTGGAGGTGGGAGGGGCCTCTCGGGACCCCACTGGGTTTGGTGCATTGGAAGAGGGCCTCATCTCCAGTTGAGGCAGGAACCGCCGGGTACCTCTGATTTCAGACTCCGATCGCAGGGTCCCTGCAGACTGGGGACAGGAGAGTCAGGCCTCGTCTTGGGTTGAGGCATGGAACTCCGCTTGCCTCTCGAGATGTCCCCGGGGAGAGAGGCCGCTTGTCGAGCTGTATTTGGAACCTGGGGTTTTTCCGAACGATGCACGGAAAAACTGCCCCTTCGTGTTGACTTCATTCACAGGGTGGAGTTCGGAGAGGTGTCCGGGCATCGGGTTCTTATCAAGAGGGGACCGGGAAATCGGGGTCCTACGGAATGTGGAACCACCCACGAGGCCACGTCTGGAATGTCTTCGTGAGACCGGCCTCATCCTGAGGTGCGACCGGAAGGTCGGGAACCCCTTCCAGACAAAGCAGGGGAGTCGACCCTCCTGTCCAGATCAGGAGGGGAGAAAGGGCTCAGAGGAGGGGTGCCGGAAAACCTCAGTGTTCCTCTCGAGGGAGACCGGGATTTCGGGGAACTTTGTGGGTCGCATCAAGGGTGCCAAGTGCCCTTTCGACCTCCAATTCCTAACGTGGGACTTCTCCTGAGGCGCTGTAGCGGGAAAGGGCTTCATCTTGCGATGACGGGGGAGCCACGTGGTTTTTCTCGAGTTACGGCGGGATTCTCGAGTTACGACGGGGAATTCAGGCTGCCTCTTGTGTTGGCCCAGGCAAGTCCAATCTTCCATTCGAGTTGCGAAGGAAAGCTGGGGATTGCTCTCGAGTGACTGCAGGGCCAATAGACCTCATCTAGGCTTGTGTCCAGAAGCCAATGTTCCTCTCCAGGGGCGACAGGGATCTCGGGGTTGCATTCCAGACGCACCCGGGGAGACAGGCATTCATCTCGAGTGGAAGCAAAGAACCCCTCTCTGCTCTCGAATCGCGACGGGTATCTCTTGGAGCTCACTGGGTGGACTCAAGGGAGTCAAGCCTCCTGAGGCGTTTGGAGAGAGGTCGCGAGATTGGTCTCTAGGCCATGCAGGAGACGAAGGCCCTCATCTCTCGATGACGGGGGAATCTCGGGGTTGTTCTCGAGCGGCGGCCACAGTGTGCGGTTTCTCACGAGGTACGACGGCGAGGTCAGTGAGCCTCTCGTGGGGCGCCAGAGAAGTCGGGTCTCCATGCGAGTGGCGAGGGGAGCGCGTCATTGCTCCCGAGCCATGGTAGGGGAATCTGGCCTCGAGACGTGTTGAAGAAGGTCTCTCGAGGTCTTTCCCGGGTTGAGGCAGGAAACCCTGGGTTCCCTCGACTTGTGCAGGTGACCTCAGGGGCCTCTCATGGTGGCTCTGAGAAGCCAGGGAACCTGGAGGTGGGAGGGGCCTCTCGGGACCCCACTGGGTTTGGTGCATTGGAAGAGGGCCTCATCTCCAGTTGAGGCAGGAACCGCAGGGTACCTCTGATTTCAGACTCCGATCGCAGGGTCCCTGCAGACTGGGGACAGGAGAGTCAGGCCTCGTCTTGGGTTGAGGCATGGAACTCCGCTTGCCTCTCGAGATGTCCCCGGGGAGAGAGGCCGCTTGTCGAGCTGTATTTGGAACCTGGGGTTTTTCCGAACGATGCACGGAAAAACTGCCCCTTCGTGTTGACTTCATTCACAGGGTGGAGTTCGGAGAGGTGTCCGGGCATCGGGTTCTTATCAAGAGGGGACCGGGAAATCGGGGTCCTACGGAATGTGGAACCACCCACGAGGCCACGTCTGGAATGTCTTCGTGAGACCGGCCTCATCCTGAGGTGCGACCGGAAGGTCGGGAACCCCTTCCAGACAAAGCAGGGGAGTCGACCCTCCTGTCCAGATCAGGAGGGGAGAAAGGGCTCAGAGGAGGGGTGCCGGAAAACCTCAGTGTTCCTCTCGAGGGAGACCGGGATTTCGGGGAACTTTGTGGGTCGCATCAAGGGTGCCAAGTGCCCTTTCGACCTCCAATTCCTAACGTGGGACTTCTCCTGAGGCGCTGTAGCGGGAAAGGGCTTCATCTTGCGATGACGGGGGAGCCACGTGGTTTTTCTCGAGTTACGGCGGGATTCTCGAGTTACGACGGGGAATTCAGGCTGCCTCTTGTGTTGGCCCAGGCAAGTCCAATCTTCCATTCGAGTTGCGAAGGAAAGCTGGGGATTGCTCTCGAGTGACTGCAGGGCCAATAGACCTCATCTAGGCTTGTGTCCAGAAGCCAATGTTCCTCTCCAGGGGCGACAGGGATCTCGGGGTTGCATTCCAGACGCACCCGGGGAGACAGGCATTCATCTCGAGTGGAAGCAAAGAACCCCGCTCTGCTCTCGAATCGCGACGGGTATCTCTTGGAGCTCACTGGGTGGACTCAAGGGAGTCAAGCCTCCTGAGGCGTTTGGAGAGAGGTCGCGAGATTGGTCTCTAGGCCATGCAGGAGACGAAGGCCCTCATCTCTCGATGACGGGGGAATCTCGGGGTTGTTCTCGAGCGGCGGCCCCAGTGTGCGGTTTCTCACGAGGTACGACGGCGAGGTCAGTGAGCCTCTCGTGGGGCGCCAGGGAAGTCGGGTCTCCATGCGAGTGGCGAGGGGAGCGCGTCATTGCTCCCGAGCCATGGTAGGGGAATCTGGCCTCGAGACGCGTTGAAGAAGGTCTCTCGAGGTCTTTCCCGGGTTGAGGCAGGAAACCCTGGGTTCCCTCGACTTGTGCAGGTGACCTCAGGGGGCTTCTCATGGTGGCTCTGAGAAGCCAGGGAACCTGGAGGTGGGAGGGGCCTCTCGGGACCCCACTGGGTTTGGTGCATTGGAAGAGGGCCTCATCTCCAGTTGAGGCAGGAACCGCAGGGTACCTCTGATTTCAGACTCCGATCGCAGGGTCCCTGCAGACTGGGGACAGGAGAGTCAGGCCTCGTCTTGGGTTGAGGCATGGAACTCCGCTTGCCTCTCGAGATGTCCCCGGGGAGAGAGGCCGCTTGTCGAGCTGTATTTGGAACCTGGGGTTTTTTCCGAACGATGCACGGAAAAACTGCCCCTTCGTGTTGACTTCATTCACAGGGTGGAGTTCGGAGAGGTGTCCGGGCATCGGGTTCTTATCAAGAGGGGACCGGGAAATCGGGGTCCTACGGAATGTGGAACCACCCACGAGGCCACGTCTGGAATGTCTTCGTGAGACCGGCCTCATCCTGAGGTGCGACCGGAAGGTCGGGAACCCCTTCCAGACAAAGCAGGGGAGTCGACCCTCCTGTCCAGATCAGGAGGGGAGAAAGGGCTCAGAGGAGGGGGTGCCGGAAAACCTCAGTGTTCCTCTCGAGGGAGACCGGGATTTCGGGGAACTTTGTGGGTCGCATCAAGGGTGCCAAGTGCCCTTTCGACCTCCAATTCCTAACGTGGGACTTCTCCTGAGGCGCTGTAGCGGGAAAGGGCTTCATCTTGCGATGACGGGGGAGCCACGTGGTTTTTCTCGAGTTACGGCGGGATTCTCGAGTTACGACGGGGAATTCAGGCTGCCTCTTGTGTTGGCCCAGGCAAGTCCAATCTTCCATTCGAGTTGCGAAGGAAAGCTGGGGATTGCTCTCGAGTGACTGCAGGGCCAATAGACCTCATCTAGGCTTGTGTCCAGAAGCCAATGTTCCTCTCCAGGGGCGACAGGGATCTCGGGGTTGCATTCCAGACGCACCCGGGGAGACAGGCATTCATCTCGAGTGGAAGCAAAGAACCCCGCTCTGCTCTCGAATCGCGACGGGTATCTCTTGGAGCTCACTGGGTGGACTCAAGGGAGTCAAGCCTCCTGAGGCGTTTGGAGAGAGGTCGCGAGATTGGTCTCTAGGCCATGCAGGAGACGAAGGCCCTCATCTCTCGATGACGGGGGAATCTCGGGGTTGTTCTCGAGCGGCGGCCCCAGTGTGCGGTTTCTCACGAGGTACGACGGCGAGGTCAGTGAGCCTCTCGTGGGGCGCCAGGGAAGTCGGGTCTCCATGCGAGTGGCGAGGGGAGCGCGTCATTGCTCCCGAGCCATGGTAGGGGAATCTGGCCTCGAGACGTGTTGAAGAAGGTCTCTCGAGGTCTTTCCCGGGTTGAGGCAGGAAACCCTGGGTTCCCTCGACTTGTGCAGGTGACCTCAGGGGGCTTCTCATGGTGGCTCTGAGAAGCCAGGGAAACTGGAGGTGGGAGGGGCCTCTCGGGACTCCACTGGGTTTGGTGCATTGGAAGAGGGCCTCATCTCCAGTTGAGGCAGGAACCGCAGGGTACCTCTGATTTCAGACTCCGATCGCAGGGTCCCTGCAGACTGGGGACAGGAGAGTCAGGCCTCGTCTTGGGTTGAGGCATGGAACTCCGCTTGCCTCTCGAGATGTCCCCGGGGAGAGAGGCCGCTTGTCGAGCTGTATTTGGAACCTGGGGTTTTTTCCGAACGATGCACGGAAAAACTGCCCCTTCGTGTTGACTTCATTCACAGGGTGGAGTTCGGAGAGGTGTCCGGGCATCGGGTTCTTATCAAGAGGGGACCGGGAAATCGGGGTCCTACGGAATGTGGAACCACCCACGAGGCCACGTCTGGAATGTCTTCGTGAGACCGGCCTCATCCTGAGGTGCGACCGGAAGGTCGGGAACCCCTTCCAGACAAAGCAGGGGAGTCGACCCTCCTGTCCAGATCAGGAGGGGAGAAAGGGCTCAGAGGAGGGGGTGCCGGAAAACCTCAGTGTTCCTCTCGAGGGAGACCGGGATTTCGGGGAACTTTGTGGGTCGCATCAAGGGTGCCAAGTGCCCTTTCGACCTCCAATTCCTAACGTGGGACTTCTCCTGAGGCGCTGTAGCGGGAAAGGGTTTCATCTTGCGATGACGGGGGAGCCACGTGGTTTTTCTCGAGTTACGGTGGGATTCTCGAGTTACGACGGGGAATTCAGGCTGCCTCTTGTGTTGGCCCAGGCCAGTCCAATCTTCCATTCGAGTTGCGAAGGAAAGCTGGGGATTGCTCTCGAGTGACTGCAGGGCCAATAGACCTCATCTAGGCTTGTGTCCAGAAGCCAATGTTCCTCTCCAGGGGCGACAGGGATCTCGGGGTTGCATTCCAGACGCACCCGGGGGGACAGTCATTCATCTCGAGTGGAAGCCAAGAACCCCGCTCTGCTCTCGAATCGCGACGGGTATGTCTTGGAGCTCACTGGGTAGACTCAAGGGAGTCAAGCCTCCTGAGGCGTTTGGAGAGAGGTCGCGAGATTGGGCTCTAGGCCATGCAGGAGACGAAGGCCCTCATCTCTCGATGACGGGGGAATCTCGGGGTTGTTCTCGAGCGGCGGCCCCAGTGTGCGGTTTCTCACGAGGTACGACGGCGAGGTCAGTGAGCCTCTCGTGGGGCGCCAGGGAAGTCGGGTCTCCATGCGAGTGGCGAGGGGAGCGCGTCATTGCTCCCGAGCCATGGTAGGGGAATCTGGCCTCGAGACGTGTTGAAGAAGGTCTCTCGAGGTCTTTCCCGGGTTGAGGCAGGAAACCCTGGCTTCCCTCGACTTGTGCAGGTGACCTCAGGGGGCTTCTCATGGTGGCTCTGAGAAGCCAGGGAACCTGGAGGTGGGAGGGGCCTCTCGGGACTCCACTGGGTTTGGTGCATTGGAAGAGGGCCTCATCTCCAGTTGAGACAGGAACCGCAGGGTACCTCTGATTTCAGACTCCGATCGCAGGGTCCCTGCAGACTGGGGACAGGAGAGTCAGGCCTCGTCTTGGGTTGAGGCATGGAACTCCGCTTGCCTCTCGAGATGTCCCCGGGGAGAGAGGCCGCTTGTCGAGCTGTATTTGGAACCTGGGGTTTTTCCGAACGATGCACGGAAAAACTGCCCCTTCGTGTTGACTTCATTCACAGGGTGGAGTTCGGAGAGGTGTCCGGGCATCGGGTTCTTATCAAGAGGGGACCGGGAAATCGGGGTCCTACGGAATGTGGAACCACCCACGAGGCCACGTCTGGAATGTCTTCGTGAGACCGGCCTCATCCTGAGGTGCGACCGGAAGGTCGGGAACCCCTTCCAGACAAAGCAGGGGAGTCGACCCTCCTGTCCAGATCAGGAGGGGAGAAAGGGCTCAGAGGAGGGGTGCCGGAAAACCTCAGTGTTCCTCTCGAGGGAGACCGGGATTTCGGGGAACTTTGTGGGTCGCATCAAGGGTGCCAAGTGCCCTTTCGACCTCCAATTCCTAAGGTGGGACTTCTCCTGAGGCTGTTACCGGAAAGAATTTCATCTTGCGATGACGGGGGAGCCACGTGGTTTTTCTCGAGTTACGGCGGGATTCTCGAGTTACGACGGGGAATTCAGGCTGCCTCTTGTGTTGGCCCAGGCAAGTCCAATCTTCCATTCGAGTTGCGAAGGAAAGCTGGGGATTGCTCTCGAGTGACTGCAGGGCCAATAGACCTCATCTAGGCTTGTGTCCAGAAGCCAATGTTCCTCTCCAGGGGCGACAGGGATCTCGGGGTTGCATTCCAGACGCACCCGGGGAGACAGGCATTCATCTCGAGTGGAAGCAAAGAAGCCCGCTCTGCTCTCGAATCGCGACGGGTATCTCTTGGAGCTCCCTGGGTGGACTCAAGGGAGTCAAGCCTCCTGAGGCGTTTGGAGAGAGGTCGCGAGATTGGTCTCTAGGCCATGCAGGAGACGAAGGCCCTCATCTCTCGATGACGGGGGAATCTCGGGGTTGTTCTCGAGCGGCGGCCCCAGTGTGCGGTTTCTCACGAGGTACGACGGCGAGGTCAGTGAGCCTCTCGTGGGGCGCCAGGGAAGTCGGGTCTCCATGCGAGTGGCGAGGGGAGCGCGTCATTGCTCCCGAGCCATGGTAGGGGAATCTGGCCTCGAGACGTGTTGAAGAAGGTCTCTCGAGGTCTTTCCCGGGTTGAGGCAGGAAACCCTGGGTTCCCTCGACTTGTGCAGGTGACCTCAGGGGGCTTCTCATGGTGGCTCTGAGAAGCCAGGGAACCTGGAGGTGGGAGGGGCCTCTCGGGACCCCACTGGGTTTGGTGCATTGGAAGAGGGCCTCATCTCCAGTTGAGGCAGGAACCGCAGGGTACCTCTGATTTCAGACTCCGATCGCAGGGTCCCTGCAGACTGGGGACAGGAGAGTCAGGCCTCGTCTTGGGTTGAGGCATGGAACTCCGCTTGCCTCTCGAGATGTCCCCGGGGAGAGAGGCCGCTTGTCGAGCTGTATTTGGAACCTGGGTTTTTTCCGAACGATGCACGGAAAAACTGCCCCTTCGTGTTGACTTCATTCACAGGCTGGAGTTCGGAGAGGTGTCCGGGCATCGGGTTCTTATCAAGAGGGGACCGGGAAATCGGGGTCCTACGGAATGTGGAAGCACCCACGAGGCCACGTCTGGAATGTCTTCGTGAGACCGGCCTCATCCTGAGGTGCGACCGGAAGGTCGGGAACCCCTTCCAGACAAAGCAGGGGAGTCGACCCTCCTGTCCAGATCAGGAGGGGAGAAAGGGCTCAGAGGAGGGGGTGCCGGAAAACCTCAGTGTTCCTCTCGAGGGAGACCGGGATTTCGGGGAACTTTGTGGGTCGCATCAAGGGTGCCAAGTGCCCTTTCGACCTCCAATTCCTAACGTGGGACTTCTCCTGAGGCGCTGTAGCGGGAAAGGGCTTCATCTTGCGATGACGGGGGAGCCACGTGGTTTTTCTCGAGTTACGGCGGGATTCTCGAGTTACGACGGGGAATTCAGGCTGCCTCTTGTGTTGGCCCAGGCAAGTCCAATCTTCCATTCGAGTTGCGAAGGAAAGCTGGGGATTGCTCTCGAGTGACTGCAGGGCCAATAGACCTCATCTAGGCTTGTGTCCAGAAGCCAATGTTCCTCTCCAGGGGCGACAGGGATCTCGGGGTTGCATTCCAGACGCACCCGGGTGACAGGCATTCATCTCGAGTGGAAGCAAAGAAGCCCGCTCTGCTCTCGAATCGCGACGGGTATCTCTTGGAGCTCCCTGGGTGGACTCAAGGGAGTCAAGCCTCCTGAGGCGTTTGGAGAGAGGTCGCGAGATTGGTCTCTAGGCCATGCAGGAGACGAAGGCCCTCATCTCTCGATGACGGGGGAATCTCGGGGTTGTTCTCGAGCGGCGGCCCCAGTGTGCGGTTTCTCACGAGGTACGACGGCGAGGTCAGTGAGCCTCTCGTGGGGCGCCAGGGAAGTCGGGTCTCCATGCGAGTGGCGAGGGGAGCGCGTCACTGCTCCCGAGCCATGGTAGGGGAATCTGGCCTCGAGACGCGTTGAAGAAGGTCTCTCGAGGTCTTTCTCGGGTTGAGGCAGGAAACCCTGGGTTCCCTCGACTTGTGCAGGTGACCTCAGGGGGCTTCTCATGGTGGCTCTGAGAGGCCAGGGAACCTGGAGGTGGGAGGGGCCTCTCGGGACCCCACTGGGTTTGGTGCATTGGAAGAGGGCCTCATCTCCAGTTGAGGCAGGAACCGCAGGGTACCTCTGATTTCAGACTCCGATCGCAGGGTCCCTGCAGACTGGGGACAGGAGAGTCAGGCCTCGTCTTGGGTTGAGGCATGGAACTCCGCTTGCCTCTCGAGATGTCCCCGGGGAGAGAGGCCGCTTGTCGAGCTGTATTTGGAACCTGGGGTTTTTCCGAACGATGCACGGAAACACTGCCCCTTCGTGTTGACTTCATTCACAGGGTGGAGTTCGGAGAGGTGTCCGGGCATCGGGTTCTTATCAAGAGAGGACCGGGAAATCGGGGTCCTACGGAATGTGGAACCACCCACGAGGCCACGTCTGGAATGTCTTCGTGAGACCGGCCTCATCCTGAGGTGCGACCGGAAGGTCGGGAACCCCTTCCAGACAAAGCAAGGGAGTCGACCCTCCTGTCCAGATCAGGAGGGGAGAAAGGGCTCAGAGGAGGGGTGCCGGAAAACCTCAGTGTTCCTCTCGAGGGAGACCGGGATTTCGGGGAACTTTGTGGGTCGCATCAAGGGTGCCAAGTGCCCTTTCGACCTCCAATTCCTAACGTGGGACTTCTCCTGAGGCGCTGTAGCGGGAAAGGGCTTCATCTTGCGATGACGGGGGAGCCACGTGGTTTTTCTCGAGTTACGGCGGGATTCTCGAGTTACGACGGGGAATTCAGGCTGCCTCTTGTGTTGGCCCAGGCAAGTCCAATCTTCCATTCGAGTTGCGAAGGAAAGCTGGGGATTGCTCTCGAGTGACTGCAGGGCCAATAGACCTCATCTAGGCTTGTGTCCAGAAGCCAATGTTCCTCTCCAGGGGCGACAGGGATCTCGGGGTTGCATTCCAGACGCACCCGGGGAGACAGGCATTCATCTCGAGTGGAAGCAAAGAAGCCCGCTCTGCTCTCGAATCGCCACGGGTATCTCTTGGAGCTCACTGGGTGAACTCAAGGGAGTCAAGCCTCCTGAGGCGTTTGGAGAGAGGTCGCGAGATTGGTCTCTAGGCCATGCAGGAGACGAAGGCCCTCATCTCTCGATGACGGGGGAATCTCGGGGTTGTTCTCGAGCGGCGGCCCCAGTGTGCGGTTTCTCACGAGGTACGACGGCGAGGTCAGTGAGCCTCTCGTGGGGCGCCAGGGAAGTCGGGTCTCCATGCGAGTGGCGAGGGGAGCGCGTCACTGCTCCCGAGCCATGGTAGGGGAATCTGGCCTCGAGACGCGTTGAAGAATGTCTCTCGAGGTCTTTCTCGGGTTGAGGCAGGAAACCCTGGGTTCCCTCGACTTGTGCAGGTGACCTCAGGGGGCTTCTCATGGTGGCTCTGAGAGGCCAGGGAACCTGGAGGTGGGAGGGGCCTCTCGGGACCCCACTGGGTTTGGTGCATTGGAAGAGGGCCTCATCTCCAGTTGAGGCAGGAACCGCAGGGTACCTCTGATTTCAGACTCCGATCGCAGGGTCCCTGCAGACTGGGGACAGGAGAGTCAGGCCTCGTCTTGGGTTGAGGCATGGAACTCCGCTTGCCTCTCGAGATGTCCCCGGGGAGAGAGGCCGCTTGTCGAGCTGTATTTGGAACCTGGGGTTTTTCCGAACGATGCACGGAAAAACTGCCCCTTCGTGTTGACTTCATTCACAGGGTGGAGTTCGGAGAGGTGTCCGGGCATCGGGTTCTTATCAAGAGGGGACCGGGAAATCGGGGTCCTACGGAATGTGGAACCACCCACGAGGCCACGTCTGGAATGTCTTCGTGAGACCGGCCTCATCCTGAGGTGCGACCGGAAGGTCGGGAACCCCTTCCAGACAAAGCAGGGGAGTCGACCCTCCTGTCCAGATCAGGAGGGGAGAAAGGGCTCAGAGGAGGGGTGCCGGAAAACCTCAGTGTTCCTCTCGAGGGAGACCGGGATTTCGGGGAACTTTGTGGGTCGCATCAAGGGTGCCAAGTGCCCTTTCGACCTCCAATTCCTAACGTGGGACTTCTCCTGAGGCGCTGTAGCGGGAAAGGGCTTCATCTTGCGACGACGGGGGAGCCACGTGGTTTTTCTCGAGTTACGGCGGGATTCTCGAGTTACGACGGGGAATTCAGGCTGCCTCTTGTGTTGGCCCAGGCAAGTCCAGTCTTCCATTCGAGTTGCGAAGGAAAGCTGGGGATTGCTCTCGAGTGACTGCAGGGCCAATAGACCTCATCTAGGCTTGTGTCCAGAAGCCAATGTTCCTCTCCAGGGGCGACAGGGATCTCGGGGTTGCATTCCAGACGCACCCGGGTGACAGGCATTCATCTCGAGTGGAAGCAAAGAAGCCCGCTCTGCTCTCGAATCGCGACGGGTATCTCTTGGAGCTCCCTGGGTGGACTCAAGGGAGTCAAGCCTCCTGAGGCGTTTGGAGAGAGGTCGCGAGATTGGTCTCTAGGCCATGCAGGAGACGAAGGCCCTCATCTCTCGATGACGGGGGAATCTCGGGGTTGTTCTCGAGCGGCGGCCCCAGTGTGCGGTTTCTCACGAGGTACGACGGCGAGGTCAGTGAGCCTCTCGTGGGGCGCCAGGGAAGTCGGGTCTCCATGCGAGTGGCGAGGGGAGCGCGTCACTGCTCCCGAGCCATGGTAGGGGAATCTGGCCTCGAGACGCGTTGAAGAAGGTCTCTCGAGGTCTTTCTCGGGTTGAGGCAGGAAACCCTGGGTTCCCTCGACTTGTGCAGGTGACCTCAGGGGGCTTCTCATGGTGGCTCTGAGAAGCCAGGGAACCTGGAGGTGGGAGGGGCCTCTCGGGACCCCACTGGGTTTGGTGCATTGGAAGAGGGCCTCATCTCCAGTTGAGGCAGGAACCGCAGGGTACCTCTGATTTCAGACTCCGATCGCAGGGTCCCTGCAGACTGGGGACAGGAGAGTCAGGCCTCGTCTTGGGTTGAGGCATGGAACTCCGCTTGCCTCTCGAGATGTCCCCGGGGAGAGAGGCCGCTTGTCGAGCTGTATTTGGAACCTGGGGTTTTTCCGAACGATGCACGGAAAAACTGCCCCTTCGTGTTGACTTCATTCACAGGGTGGAGTTCGGAGAGGTGTCCGGGCATCGGGTTCTTATCAAGAGGGGACCGGGAAATCGGGGTCCTACGGAATGTGGAACCACCCACGAGGCCACGTCTGGAATGTCTTCGTGAGACCGGCCTCATCCTGAGGTGCGACCGGAAGGTCGGGAACCCCTTCCAGACAAAGCAGGGGAGTCGACCCTCCTGTCCAGATCAGGAGGGGAGAAAGGGCTCAGAGGAGGGGTGCCGGAAAACCTCAGTGTTCCTCTCGAGGGAGACCGGGATTTCGGGGAACTTTGTGGGTCGCATCAAGGGTGCCAAGTGCCCTTTCGACCTCCAATTCCTAACGTGGGACTTCTCCTGAGGCGCTGTAGCGGGAAGGGCTTCATCTTGCGATGACGGGGGAGCCACGTGGTTTTTCTCGAGTTACGGCGGGATTCTCGAGTTACGACGGGGAATTCAGGCTGCCTCTTGTGTTGGCCCAGGCAAGTCCAATCTTCCATTCGAGTTGCGAAGGAAAGCTGGGGATTGCTCTCGAGTGACTGCAGGGCCAATAGACCTCATCTAGGCTTGTGTCCAGAAGCCAATGTTCCTCTCCAGGGGCGACAGGGATCTCGGGGTTGCATTCCAGACGCACCCGGGGAGACAGGCATTCATCTCGAGTGGAAGCAAAGAACCCCGCTCTGCTCTCGAATCGCGACGGGTATCTCTTGGAGCTCACTGGGTGGACTCAAGGGAGTCAAGCCTCCTGAGGCGTTTGGAGAGAGGTCGCGAGATTGGTCTCTAGGCCATGCAGGAGACGAAGGCCCTCATCTCTCGATGACGGGGAATCTCGGGGTTGTTCTCGGCGGCGGCCCCAGTGTGCGGTTTCTCACGAGGTACGACGGCGAGGTCAGTGAGCCTCTCGTGGGGCGCCAGGGAAGTCGGGTCTCCATGCGAGTGGCGAGGGGAGCGCGTCACTGCTCCCGAGCCATGGTAGGGGAATCTGGCCTCGAGACGCGTTGAAGAAGGTCTCTCGAGGTCTTTCTCGGGTTGAGGCAGGAAACCCTGGGTTCCCTCGACTTGTGCAGGTGACCTCAGGGGGCTTCTCATGGTGGCTCTGAGAAGCCAGGGAACCTGGAGGTGGGAGGGGCCTCTCGGGACCCCACTGGGTTTGGTGCATTGGAAGAGGGCCTCATCTCCAGTTGAGGCAGGAACCGCAGGGTACCTCTGATTTCAGACTCCGATCGCAGGGTCCCTGCAGACTGGGGACAGGAGAGTCAGGCCTCGTCTTGGGTTGAGGCATGGAACTCCGCTTGCCTCTCGAGATGTCCCCGGGGAGAGAGGCCGCTTGTCGAGCTGTATTTGGAACCTGGGGTTTTTCCGAACGATGCACGGAAAAACTGCCCCTTCGTGTTGACTTCATTCACAGGGTGGAGTTCGGAGAGGTGTCCGGGCATCGGGTTCTTATCAGAGGGGACCGGGAAATCGGGGTCCTACGGAAGGTGGAACCACCCACGAGGCCACGTCTGGAATGCCTTCGTGAGACCGGCCTCATCCTGAGGTGCGACCGGAAGGTCGGGAACCCCTTCCAGACAAAGCAGGGGAGTCGACCCTCCTGTCCAGATCAGGAGGGGAGAAAGGGCTCAGAGGAGGGGTGCCGGAAAACCTCAGTGTTCCTCTCGAGGGAGACCGGGATTTCGGGAACTTTGTGGGTCGCATCAAGGGTGCCAAGTGCCCTTTCGACCTCCAATTCCTAACGTGGGACTTCTCCTGAGGCGCTGTAGCGGGAAAGGGCTTCATCTTGCGATGACGGGGGAGCCACGTGGTTTTTCTCGAGTTACGGCGGGATTCTCGAGTTACGACGGGGAATTCAGGCTGCCTCTTGTGTTGGCCCAGGCAAGTCCAATCTTCCATTCGAGTTGCGAAGGAAAGCTGAGGATTGCTCTCGAGTGACTGCAGGGCCAATAGACCTCATCTAGTGTTGTGTCCAGAAGCCAATGTTCCTCTCCAGGGGCGACAGGGATCTCGGGGTTGCATTCC
>NW_026893776.1:300000-412346 GCF_032452875.1 Bos javanicus
GTGGCTATCATGCACTGATCACGTGGCTGATCATGCACTGATCACGTGACTGATCATGCACTGATCACGTGGCTATCATGCACTGATCACGTGGCTGATCATGCACTGATCACGTGGCTATCATGCACTGATCACGTGGCTGATCATACCGTATCACGTGACTGATCATGCACTGATCACGTGGCTATCATGCACTGATCACGTGACTGATCATGCACTGATCACGTCTATATCATGCACTGATCACATGACTGCCCATGCACTGATCACGTGGATGATCATACACTAATCATGTGACAGATCATGCACTGATCACGTGGCTGATCATGCACTGATACCGTGACTGAGCATGGACTGATCACATGACTATCATGTAGTGATCACGTGACTTAATGGCGCTGATCATGTGACTGATCATGCGCTGATCATGTTTGCTATCATACACTGATCATGTGCCTCTGGAGGCAATAAACAAAGAGCTGAGTAGGCACGAATCAAACAGTCAGCAGGCAATAATCATGGAACTCAGGTGTGAGGAATCATGCTGCTCAGCTGGCAATAATCAAGCAGCTGAGCAGGCAGGAATTACGCAGCACAGCTGGCAATTGTCAAGCAGATGACAGGCAGGAATCGTGCAGCTCAGCTGGCAATTGTCAAGCAGATGAGCAGACAGTAATCACGCAGCTCAGCAGGCCCAGATCACGTGACTGAGCATGCACTGTTCACGTGGCTGATCATACACTGATCACGTGATGATCATGCACTGATCACTTGGATATCATGCACTGATCACGTGGCTGATCATACACTGTTCACGTGTCTGACCATGCACTGATCACGTGGCTGATCATACACTGCTCACGTAACTGATCATGCACTGATCACGTGGCTGATCATGCACTGATCACGTGGCTGATCATGCACTGATCACGTGGCTGATCATGCACTGATCACGTGGCTGATCATGCACTGATCACGTGACTGATCATGCACTGATCACGTGGCTGATCATGCACTGATCACGTAACTGATCATGCACTGATCACGTGGCTGATCATGCACTGATCACGTGACTGATCATGCACTGATCACGTGGCTATCATGCACTGATCACGTGGCTGATCATGCACTGATCACGTAGCTGATCATGCACTGATCACGTGACTGATCATGCACTGATCACGTGACTGATCATGCACTGATCACGTGGCTGATCATGCACTGATCACGTGGCTGATCATGCACTGATCACGTGACTGATCATGCACTGATCACGTGGCTATCATGCACTGATCACGTGGCTGATCATGCACTGATCACGTGGCTATCATGCACTGATCACGTGGCTGATCATGCACTGATCACGTGACTGATCATGCACTGATCACGTGACTGATCATGCACTGATCACGTGGCTATCATGCACTGATCACGTGGCTGATCATGCACTGATCACGTGCTGATCATGCACTGATCACATGACTGATCATGCACTGATCACGTGACTGATCATGCACTGATCACGTGGCTATCATGCACTGATCACGTGGCTGATCATGCACTGATCACGTAGCTACCATGTACTGGTCACGTGACTGATCATGCACTGATCACGTGACTGATCATGCACTGATCACGTGGCTATCATGCACTGATCACGTGGCTGATCATGCACTGATCACGTGACTGATCATGCACTGATCACGTGACTGATCATGCACTGATCACGTGGCTGTCATGCACTGATCACGTGGCTGATCATGCACTGATCACGTGGCTGATCATGCACTGATCACGTGGCTGATCATGCACTGATCACGTGGCTGATCATGCACTGATACCGTGACTGAGCATGGACTGATCACATGACTATCATGTAGTGATCACGTGACTTAATGGCGCTGATCATGTGACTGATCATGCACTGATCATGTTTGCTATCATACACTGATCATGTGCCTCTGGAGGCAATAAACAAAGAGCTGAGTAGGCACGAATCAAACAGTCAGCAGGCAATAATCATGGAACTCAGCTGTGAGGAATCATGCTGCTCAGCTGGCAATAATCAAGCAGCTGAGCAGGCAGGAATTACGCAGCACAGCTGGCAATTGTCAAGCAGATGACAGGCAGGAATCATGCAGCTCAGCTGGCAATTGTCAAGCAGATGAGCAGACAGTAATCACGCAGCTCAGCAGGCCCTGATCACGTGACTGAGCATGCACTGTTCACGTGGCTGATCATACACTGATCACGTGATTGATCATGCACTGATCACGGATATCATGCACTGATCACGTGGCTGATCATACACTGATCACGTGTCTGACCATGCACTGATCACGTGGCTGATCATGCACTGATCACGTAACTGATCATGCACTGATCACGTGGCTGATCATGCACTGATCACGTGGCTGATCATGCACTGATCACGTGGCTATCATGCACTGTCACGTGACTGATCATGCACTGATCACGTGACTGATCATGCACTGATCACGTGGCTGATCATGCACTGATCACGTGACTGATCATGCACTGATCACGTGACTGATCATGCACTGATCACGTGGCTATCATGCACTGATCACGTGGCTGATCATGCACTGATCACGTAGCTACCATGCACTGGTCACGTGACTGATCATGCACTGATCACGTGACTGATCATGCACTGATCACGTGGCTTATCATGCACTGATCATGTGACTGATCATGCACTGATCATGTTTGGTGTCATACACTGATCATGTGCCTCTGGAGGCAATGAACAAAGAGCTGAGTAGGCACGAATCAGTCAGCAGGCACTAATCATGGAACTCAGCTCTGAGAAATCATGCTGCTCAGCTGGCAATAATCAAGTAGATGAGCAGGCAGGGATTACGCAGCACAGGTGGCAATTGTCAAGCAGATGACAGGCAGGAATCGTGCAGCTCAGCTGGCAATTGTCAAGAGATGAGCAGACAGTAATCACGCAGCTCAGCAGGCCCTGATCACGTGACTGAGCATGCACTGTTCACGTGGCTGATCATACACTGATCACGTGACTGATCATGCACTGATCACGTGGCTATCATGCACTGATCACGTGGCTGATCATGCACTGATCACGTGGCTGATCATGCACTGATCACGTGACTGATCATGCACTGATCACGTGGCTATCATGCACTGATCACGTGGCTGATCATGCACTGATCACGTGGCTGATCATGCACTGATCACGTGGCTGATCATGCACTGATCACGTGACTGATCATGCACTGATCACGTGGCTGATCATGCACTGATCACGTGGCTATCATGCACTGATCACGTGGCTGATCATGCATGATCACGCAGCTACCATGCACTGATCACGTGACTGATCATGCACTGATCACGTGACTGATCATGCACTGATCACGTGGCTATCATGCACTGATCACGTGGCTGATCATGCACTGATCACGTAGCTACCATGTACTGGTCACGTGACTGATCATGCACTGATCACGTGACTGATCATGCACTGATCACGTGGCTGATCATGCACTGATCACGTGGCTGATCATGCACTGATCACGTGACTGATCATGCACTGATCACGTGACTGATCATGCACTGATCACGTGGCTATCATGCACTGATCACGTGGCTGATCATGCACTGATCACGTGCCTGATCATGCACTGATCACGTGGCTGATCATGCACTGATCACGTGACTGATCATGCACTGATCACGTGTCTGATCATGCACTGATCACGTGGCTATCATGCTGCTCACGTGGCTGATCATGCGATCACGCTGCTACCATGTACTGGTCACATGACTGATCATGCACTGATCACGTGACTGATCATGCACTGATCACGTGGCTATCATGCACTACTCACGTGGCTGATCATGCAATGATCATGTAGCTACCATGTACAGGTCACGTGAATGATCATACACCCATCAGGTGACTGATCATGCACTGATCACGTGGCTATCATGCACTGATCACGAGACTGATCATGCACTGATCACGTCTATATCATGCACTGATCACATGACTGCCCATGCACTGATCACGTGGATGATCATACACTAATCATGTGACAGATCATGCACTGATCACGTGGCTGATCATGCACTGATACCGTGACTGAGCATGGACTGATCACATGACTATCATGTAGTGATCACGTGACTTAATGGCGCTGATCATGTGACTGATCATGCGCTGATCATGTTTGCTATCATACACTGATCATGTGCCTCTGGAGGCAATAAACAAAGAGCTGAGTAGGCACGAATCAAACAGTCAGCAGGCAATAATCATGGAACTCAGCTGTGAGGAATCATGCTGCTCAGCTGGCAATAATCAAGCAGCTGAGCAGGCAGGAATTACGCAGCACAGCTGGCAATTGTCAAGCAGATGACAGGCAGGAATCGTGCAGCTCAGCTGGCAATTGTCAAGCAGATGAGCAGACAGTAATCACGCAGCTCAGCAGGCCCTGATCACGTGACTGAGCATGCACTGTTCACGTGGCTGATCATACACTGATCACGTGATTGATCATGCACTGATCACTTGGATATCATGCACTGATCACGTGGCTGATCATACACTGTTCACGTGTCTGACCATGCACTGATCACGTGGCTGATCATACACTGCTCACGTAACTGATCATGCACTGATCACGTGGCTATCATGCACTGATCACGTGGCTGAACATGCACTGTTCACGTGGCTGATCACACACCTGTCACGTGACATATCATGCACTGATCACGTGGCACTCATGCACTGATCACGTGGCTGATCATACTCTGCTCACGTAACTCATCATGCACACATCACGTGGCTATCATGCACTGCTCACGTGGCTGTCATGGAATGATCACGTAGCTACCATATACTGGTCACGTGACTGATCATGCACAGATCACGTAAATGATCATGCACTGTTCACGTGACTGATCATGTACTGATCACGTGACTGATCATGCACTGATCACGTGGCTATCATGCACTGCTCACGTGGCTGATCATGCAACGATCACGTAGCAACCATGTACTGGTCACGTGACTGATCATGCACTGATCACGTAATTGATCATGCACTGATCACGTGGCTCATCATGCACTGATCACGTGGCTGATCACACACTATCACGTGACTGATCATGCACTGATCACGTGACTAATCATGCACTGATCACGTGGCTATCATGCACTGATCACGTGGATATCATGCACTGATCACGTGGCTGATCACACACGTATCACGTGACTGATCATGCACTGATCACGTGGCTATCATGCACTGATCACGTGGCTGATCATGCACTGATCACGTAGCTACCATGTACTGATCACGTGACTGATCATGCACTGATCACGTGGCTGATCATGCACTGATCACGTGACTGATCATGCACTGATCACGTGGCTGATCATGCACTGATCACGTGGCTATCATGCACTGATCACGTGGCTGATCATGCACTGATCACGCAGCTACCATGCACTGATCACATGACTGATCATGCACTGATCACGTGACTGATCATGCACTGATCACGTGGCTTATCATGCACTGATCATGTGACTGATCATGCACTGATCATGTTTGCTGTCATACACTGATCATGTGCCTCTGGAGGCAATGAACAAAGAGCTGATCAGGCACGAATCAGTAGGCAATAATCATGGAACTCAGCTCTGAGAAATCATGCTGCTCAGCTGGCAATAATCAAGCAGCTGAGCAGGCAGGAATTATGCAGCACAGGTGGCAATTGTCAAGCAGATGACAGGCAGGAATCGTGCAGCTCAGCTGGCAATTGTCAAGCAGATGAGCAGACAGTAATCACGCAGCTCAGCAGGCCCTGATCACGTGACTGAGCATGCACTGTTCACGTGGCTGATCATACACTGATCACGTGACTGATCATGCACTGATCACGTGGCTATCATGCACTGATCACGTGACTGATCATGCACTGATCACGTGGCTGTCATGCACTGATCACGTGGCTGATCATGCACTGATCACGTGGCTGATCATGCACTGATCACGTGACTGATCATGCACTGATCACGTGGCTATCATGCACTGATCACGTGGCTGATCATGCACTGATCACGGGACTGATCATGCACTGATCACGGGCTATCATGCACTGATACATGACTGACATGCACTGATCACGTGCTGATCATGCACTGATCACGTGACTGATCATGCACTGATCACGTGACTGATCATGCACTGATCACGTGGCTATCATGCACTGATCACGTGGCTGATCATACACTGATCACGTGACTGATCATGCACTGATCACGTGGCTGATCATGCACTGATCACGTGGCTGATCATGCACTGATCACGTAGCTTCCATATACTGGTCACGTGACTGATCATGCACTGATCACGTAAATGATCATGCACTGATCACGTGACTGATCATGCACTGATCACGTGACTGATCATGCACTGATCACGTGGCTATCATGCACTGCTCACGTGGCTGATCATGCACTGATCACGTAGCAATCATGTACTGGTCACGTGACTGATCATGCACTGATCACGTAATTGATCATGCACTGATCACGTGGCTGATCATGCACTGATCACGTGACTGATCATGCACTGATCACGTGACTGATCATGCACTGATCACGTGGCTATCATGCACTGATCACGTGGCTGATCATACACTGATCACGTGTCTGATCATGCACTGATCACGTGGCTGATCATGCACTGATCACGTAACTGATCATGCACTGATCACGTGGCTATCATGCACTGATCACGTGGCTGATCATGCACTGATCACGTGGCTGATCACACACTGTCACGTGACATATCATGCACTGATCACGTGGCACTCATGCACTGATCACGTGGCTGATCATACACTGCTCACGTAACTCATGCACACATCACGTGGCTATCATGCACTGATCACGTGGCTGTCATGCAATGATCACGTAGCTACCATATACTGGTCACGTGACTGATCATGCACTGATCACGTATGATCATGCACTGATCACGTGACTGATCATGCACTGATCACGTGACTGATCATGCACTGATCACGTGGCTATCATGCACTGATCACGTGGCTGATCATGCAACTGATCACGTAGCAACCATGTACTGGTCACGTGACTGATCATGCACTGATCACGTAATTGATCATGCACTGATCACGTGGCTCATCATGCACTGATCACGTGGCTGATCACACATGATCACGTGACTGATCATGCACTGATCACGTGGCTATCATGCACTGATCACGTGGCTGATCATGCACTGATCACGTGGATATCATGCACTGATCACGTGGCTGATCATGCACGATCACGTGACTGATCATGCACTGATCACGTGGCTATCATGCACTGATCACGTGGCTATCATGCACTGATCACGTGGCTGATCATGCACTGATCACGTAGCTATCATGTACTGATCACGTGACTGATCATGCACTGATCACGTGGCTGATCATGCACTGATCACGTGGCTGATCATGCACTGATCACGTGGCTGATCACACATGATCACGTGACTGATCATGCACTGATCACGTGGCTATCATGCACTGATCACGTGACTGATCATGCACTGATCACGTCTATATCATGCACTGATCACATGACTGCCCATGCACTGATCACGTGGATGATCATACACTAATCATGTGACAGATCATGCACTGATCACGTGGCTGATCATGCACTGATACCGTGACTGAGCATGGACTGATCACATGACTATCATGTAGTGATCACGTGACTTAATGGCGCTGATCATGTGACTGATCATGCGCTGATCATGTTTGCTATCATACACTGATCATGTGCCTCTGGAGGCAATAAACAAAGAGCTGAGTAGGCACGAATCAAACAGTCAGCAGGCAATAATCATGGAACTCAGGTGTGAGGAATCATGCTGCTCAGCTGGCAATAATCAAGCAGCTGAGCAGGCAGGAATTACGCAGCACAGCTGGCAATTGTCAAGCAGATGACAGGCAGGAATCGTGCAGCTCAGCTGGCAATTGTCAAGCAGATGAGCAGACAGTAATCACGCAGCTCAGCAGGCCCTGATCACGTGACTGAGCATGCACTGTTCACGTGGCTGATCATACACTGATCACGTGATGATCATGCACTGATCACTTGGATATCATGCACTGATCACGTGGCTGATCATACACTGTTCACGTGTCTGACCATGCACTGATCACGTGGCTGATCATACACTGCTCACGTAACTGATCATGCACTGATCACGTGGCTGATCATGCACTGATCACGTGGCTGATCATGCACTGATCACGTGGCTGATCATGCACTGATCACGTGGCTGATCATGCACTGATCACGTGACTGATCATGCACTGATCACGTGGCTGATCATGCACTGATCACGTAACTGATCATGCACTGATCACGTGGCTGATCATGCACTGATCACGTGGCTGATCATGCACTGATCACGTGGCTATCATGCACTGATCACGTGGCTGATCATGCACTGATCACGTGGCTGATCATGCACTGATCACGTAGCTATCATGTACTGATCACGTGACTGATCATGCACTGATCACGTGGCTGATCATGCACTGATCACGTGGCTGATCATGCACTGATCACGTGACTGATCATGCACTGATCACGTGACTGATCATGCACTGATCACGTGGCTATCATGCACTGATCACGTGGCTGATCATGCACTGATCACGTGGCTATCATGCACTGATCACGTGGCTGATCATGCACTGATCACGTGGCTGATCATGCACTGATCACGTGACTGATCATGCACTGATCACGTGGCTGATCATGCACTGATCACGTGGCTATCATGCACTGATCACGTGACTGATCATGCACTGATCACGTCTATGATCATGCACTGATCACGTGACTGATCATGCACTGATCACGTGGCTGATCATGCACTGATCACGTGACTGATCATGCACTGATCACGTGACTGATCATGCACTGATCACGTGACTGATCATGCACTGATCACGTGGCTATCATGCACTGATCACGTGGCTGATCATGCACTGATCACGTGACTGATCATGCACTGATCACGTGGCTATCATGCACTGATCACGTGGCTGATCATGCACTGATCACGGGACTGATCATGCACTGATCACGGGCTATCATGCACTGACACATGACTGATCATGCACTGATCACGTGCTGATCATGCACTGATCACGTGACTATCATGCACTGATCACGTGACTGATCATGCACTGATCACGTGGCTATCATGCACTGATCACGTGGCTGATCATGCACTGATCACGTGACTGATCATGCACTGATCACGTGGCTGATCATGCACTGATCACGTGGCTGATCATGCACTGATCACGTAGCTATCATGCACTGATCACGTGACTGATCATGCACTGATCACGTGGCTGATCATGCACTGATCACGTGACTGATCATGCACTGATCACGTGACTGATCATGCACTGATCACGTGACTGATCATGCACTGATCACGTGGCTGATCATGCACTGATCACGTGGCTGATCACACTGATCACGTGACTGATCATGCACTGATCACGTGGCTGATCATGCACTGATCACGTGGCTATCATGCACTGATCACGTGGCTGATCATGCACTGATCACGTAGCTACCATGCACTGGTCACGTGACTGATCATGCACTGATCACGTAATTGATCATGCACTGATCACGTGGCTGATCATGCACTGATCACGTGGCTGATCACACATGATCACGTGACTGATCATGCACTGATCACGTGGCTATCATGCACTGATCACGTGGCTATCATGCACTGATCACGTGGCTATCATGCACTGATCACGTGGCTGATCATGCACTGATCACGTGACTGATCATGCACTGATCACGTGGCTGATCATGCACTGATCACGTGGCTATCATGCACTGATCACGTGGCTGATCATGCACTGATCACGTAGCTACCATGCACTGATCACGTGACTGATCATGCACTGATCACGTAATTGATCATGCACTGATCACGTGGCTGATCATGCACTGATCACGTGGCTGATCACACATGATCACGTGACTGATCATGCACTGATCACGTGACTGATCATGCACTGATCACGTGGCTATCATGCACTGATCACGTGGCTATCATGCACTGATCACGTGGCTGATCATGCACTGATCACGTGACTGATCATGCACTGATCACGTGGCTGATCATGCACTGATCACGTGACTGATCATGCACTGATCACGTGGCTATCATGCACTGATCACGTGACTGATCATGCACTGATCACGTGACTGATCATGCACTGATCACGTGGCTATCATGCACTGATCACGTGGCTGATCATGCACTGATCATGTAGCTACCATGTACTGGTCACGTGACTGATCATGCACTGATCACGTGACTGATCATGCACTGATCACGTGGCTATCATGCACTGATCACGTGGCTATCATGCACTGATCACGTGGCTGATCATGCACTGATCACGTGGCTGATCATGCACTGATCACGTGACTGATCATGCACTGATCACGTGGCATCATGCACTGATCACGTGGCTGATCATGCACTGATCACGTGACTGATCATGCACTGATCACGTGGCTATCATGCACTGATCACGTGGCTGATCATGCACTGATCACGTAGCTATCATGCACTGATCACGTGACTGATCATGCACTGATCACGTGGCTGATCATGCACTGATCACGTGACTGATCATGCACTGATCACGTGACTGATCATGCACTGATCACGTGGCTATCATGCACTGATCACGTGGCTGATCATGCACTGATCACGTAGCATCATGCACTGATCACGTGACTGATCATGCACTGATCACGTAATTGATCATGCACTGATCACGTGGCTGATCATGCACTGATCACGTGACTGATCATGCACTGATCACGTGACTGATCATGCACTGATCACGTGGCTATCATGCACTGATCACGTGGCTGATCATGCACTGATCACGTGCTGATCATGCACTGATCACGTGACTGATCATGCACTGATCACGTGGCTATCATGCACTGATCACGTGGCTGATCATGCACTGATCACGTGGCTGATCATGCACTGATCACGTGACTGATCATGCACTGATCACGTGGCATCATGCACTGATCACGTGGCTGATCATGCACTGATCACGTGGCTGATCATGCACTGATCACGTGGCTGATCATGCACTGATCACGTAGCTGATCATGCACTGATCACGTGGCTATCATGCACTGATCACGTGGCTGATCATGCACTGATCACGTGGCTATCATGCACTGATCACGTGACTGATCATGCACTGATCACGTAATTGATCATGCACTGATCACGTGACTGATCATGCACTGATCACGTGACTGATCATGCACTGATCACGTGGCTATCATGCACTGATCACGTGGCTGATCATGCACTGATCACGTGACTGATCATGCACTGATCACGTGGCTATCATGCACTGATCACGTGGCTGATCATGCACTGATCACGGACTGATCATGCACTGATCACGTGCTATCATGCACTGATCACATGACTGATCATGCACTGATCACGTGGCTGATCATGCACTGATCACGTGGCTGATCATGCACTGATCACGTGGCTGATCATGCACTGATCACGTGGCTATCATGCACTGATCACGTGGCTGATCATGCACTGATCACGTGACTGATCATGCACTGATCACGTGGCTATCATGCACTGATCACGTGGCTGATCATGCACTGATCACGTGACTGATCATGCACTGATCACGTGACTGATCATGCACTGATCACGTGGCTATCATGCACTGATCACGTGGCTGATCATGCACTGATCACGCAGCTATCATGCACTGATCACGTGACTGATCATGCACTGATCACGTAACTGATCATGCACTGATCACGTGGCTGATCATGCACTGATCACGTGACTGATCATGCACTGATCACGTGACTGATCATGCACTGATCACGTGGCTATCATGCACTGATCACGTGGCTGATCATACTGATCACGTGACTGATCATGCACTGATCACGTGGCTGATCATGCACTGATCACGTGACTGATCATGCACTGATCACGTGGCTGATCATGCACTGATCACGTGGCTATCATGCACTGATCACATGACTGATCATGCACTGATCACGTGCTATCATACACTGATCACGTGACTGATCATGCACTGATCACGTGGCTGATCATGCACTGATACCGTGACTGAGCATGGACTGATCACATGACTATCATGTAGTGATCACGTGACTTAATGGCGCTGATCATGTGACTGATCATGCGCTGATCATGTTTGCTATCATACACTGATCATGTGCCTCTGGAGGCAATAAACAAAGAGCTGAGTAGGCACGAATCAAACAGTCAGCAGGCAATAATCATGGAACTCAGCTGTGAGGAATCATGCTGCTCAGCTGGCAATAATCAAGCAGCTGAGCAGGCAGGAATTACGCAGCACAGCTGGCAATTGTCAAGCAGATGACAGGCAGGAATCGTGCAGCTCAGCTGGCAATTGTCAAGCAGATGAGCAGACAGTAATCACGCAGCTCAGCAGGCCCTGATCACGTGACTGAGCATGCACTGTTCACGTGGCTGATCATACACTGATCACGTGATTGATCATGCACTGATCACTTGGATATCATGCACTGATCACGTGGCTGATCATACACTGTTCACGTGTCTGACCATGCACTGATCACGTGGCTGATCATACACTGCTCACGTAACTGATCATGCACTGATCACGTGGCTATCATGCACTGATCACGTGGCTGAACATGCACTGTTCACGTGGCTGATCACACACCTGTCACGTGACATATCATGCACTGATCACGTGGCACTCATGCACTGATCACGTGGCTGATCATACTCTGCTCACGTAACTCATCATGCACACATCACGTGGCTATCATGCACTGCTCACGTGGCTCGTCATGGAATGATCACGTAGCTACCATATACTGGTCACGTGACTGATCATGCACAGATCACGTAAATGATCATGCACTGTTCACGTGACTGATCATGTACTGATCACGTGACTGATCATGCACTGATCACGTGGCTATCATGCTCTGCTCACGTGGCTGATCATGCAACGATCACGTAGCAACCATGTACTGGTCACGTGACTGATCATGCACTGATCACGTAATTGATCATGCACTGATCACGTGGCTCATCATGCACTGATCACGTGGCTGATCACACACTATCACGTGACTGATCATGCACTGATCACGTGACTGATCATGCACTGATCACGTGGCTATCATGCACTGATCACGTGGATATCATGCACTGATCACGTGGCTGATCACACACGATCACGTGACTGATCATGCACTGATCACGTGGCTATCATGCACTGATCACGTGGCTGATCATGCACTGATCACGTGGCTATCATGCACTGATCACGTGGCTGATCATGCACTGATCACGTGACTGATCATGCACTGATCACGTGGCTATCATGCACTGATCACGTGGCTGATCATGCACATGATCACGTGACTGATCATGCACTGATCACGTGGCTGATCATGCACTGATCACGTGGCTGATCATGCACTGATCACGTGGCTATCATGCACTGATCACGTGGCTGATCATGCACGATCACGTGACTGATCATGCACTGATCACGTGCTATCATGCACTGATCACGTGGCTATCATGCACTGATCACGTGGCTGATCATGCAATGATCACGTAGCTACCATGTACTGGTCACGTGACTGATCATGCACTGATCACGTAATTGATCATGCACTGATCACGTGGCTGATCATGCACTGATCACGTGGCTGATCACACATGATCACGTGACTGATCATGCACTGATCACGTGGCTATCATGCACTGATCACGAGACTGATCATGCACTGATCACGTCTATATCATGCACTGATCACATGACTGCCCATGCACTGATCACGTGGATGATCATACACTAATCTTGTGACAGATCATGCACTGATCACGTGGCTGATCATGCACTGATACCGTGACTGAGCATGGACTGATCACATGACTATCATGTAGTGATCACGTGACTTAATGGCGCTGATCATGTGACTGATCATGCGCTGATCATGTTTGCTATCATACACTGATCATGTGCCTCTGGAGGCAATAAACAAAGAGCTGAGTAGGCACGAATCAAACAGTCAGCAGGCAATAATCATGGAACTCAGGTGTGAGGAATCATGCTGCTCAGCTGGCAATAATCAAGCAGCTGAGCAGGCAGGAATTACGCAGCACAGCTGGCAATTGTCAAGCAGATGACAGGCAGGAATCGTGCAGCTCAGCTGGCAATTGTCAAGCAGATGAGCAGACAGTAATCACGCAGCTCAGCAGGCCCAGATCACGTGACTGAGCATGCACTGTTCACGTGGCTGATCATACACTGATCACGTGATGATCATGCACTGATCACTTGGATATCATGCACTGATCACGTGGCTGATCATACACTGTTCACGTGTCTGACCATGCACTGATCACGTGGCTGATCATACACTGCTCACGTAACTGATCATGCACTGATCACGTGGCTGATCATGCACTGATCACGTGGCTGATCATGCACTGATCACGTGGCTATCATGCACTGATCACGTGGCTGATCATGCACTGATCACGTGACTGATCATGCACTGATCACGTGACTGATCATGCACTGATCACGTAACTGATCATGCACTGATCACGTGCTGATCATGCACTGATCACGTGGCTGATCATGCACTGATCACGTGACTGATCATGCACTGATCACGTGGCTATCATGCACTGATCACGTGGCTGATCATGCAATGATCACGTAGCTACCATGTACTGGTCACGTGACTGATCATGCACTGATCACGTAATTGATCATGCACTGATCACGTGACTGATCATGCACTGATCACGTGACTGATCATGCACTGATCACGTGACTGATCATGCACTGATCACGTGGCTATCATGCACTGATCACGTGGCTGATCATGCACTGATCACGTGGCTATCATGCACTGATCACGTGGCTGATCATGCACTGATCACGTGACTGATCATGCACTGATCACGTGACTGATCATGCACTGATCACGTGGCTATCATGCACTGATCACGTGGCTGATCATGCACTGATCACGTGACTGATCATGCACTGATCACGTGACTGATCATGCACTGATCACGTGGCTATCATGCACTACTCACGTGGCTGATCATGCAATGATCATGTAGCTACCATGTACCGGTCACGTGACTGATCATACACCCATCAGGTGACTGATCATGCACTGATCACGTGGCTGATCATGCACTGATCACCTGCCTGATCATGCACTGATCACGTGACTGATCATGCACTGATCACATGGCTATCATGCACTGATCACCTGGCTGATCATGCACTGATCACGTGGCTGATCATGCACTGATACCGTGACTGAGCATGGACTGATCACATGACTATCATGTAGTGATCACGTGACTTAATGGCGCTGATCATGTGACTGATCATGCGCTGATCATGTTTGCTATCATACACTGATCATGTGCCTCTGGAGGCAATAAACAAAGAGCTGAGTAGGCACGAATCAAACAGTCAGCAGGCAATAATCATGGAACTCAGGTGTGAGGAATCATGCTGCTCAGCTGGCAATAATCAAGCAGCTGAGCAGGCAGGAATTACGCAGCACAGCTGGCAATTGTCAAGCAGATGACAGGCAGGAATCGTGCAGCTCAGCTGGCAATTGTCAAGCAGATGAGCAGACAGTAATCACGCAGCTCAGCAGGCCCAGATCACGTGACTGAGCATGCACTGTTCACGTGGCTGATCATACACTGATCACGTGATGATCATGCACTGATCACGTGACTGATCATGCACTGATCACGTGGCTGATCATACACTGTTCACGTGTCTGACCATGCACTGATCACGTGGCTGATCATACACTGCTCACGTAACTGATCATGCACTGATCACGTGGCTATCATGCACTGATCACGTGGCTGATCATGCACTGATCACGCAGCTATCATGCACTGATCACGTGACTGATCATGCACTGATCACGTGGCTGATCATGCACTGATCACGTGACTGATCATGCACTGATCACGTGACTGATCATGCACTGATCACGTGGCTATCATGCACTGATCACGTGGCTGATCATGCACTGATCACGTAGCTACCATGTACTGATCACGTGACTGATCATGCACTGATCACGTAACTGATCATGCACTGATCACGTGGCTGATCATGCACTGATCACGTGACTGATCATGCACTGATCACGTGACTGATCATGCACTGATCACGTGGCTATCATGCACTGATCACGTGGCTGATCATGCACTGATCACGTGCCTGATCATGCACTGATCACATGACTGATCATGCACTGATCACGTGACTGATCATGCACTGATCACGTGGCTATCATGCACTACACGTGGCTGATCATGCAATGATCACGTAGCTACCATGTACTGGTCACGTGACTGATCATGCACTGATCACGTGACTGATCATGCACTGATCACGTGGCTATCATGCACTGATCACGTGGCTGATCATGCACTGATCACGTGCCTGATCATGCACTGATCACGTGACTGATCATGCACTGATCACGTAGCATCATGCACTGATCACGTGGCTGATCATGCACTGATCACGTGGCTATCATGCACTGATCACGTGGCTATCATGCACTGATCACGTGGCTGATCATGCACTGATACCGTGACTGAGCATGGACTGATCACATGACTATCATGTAGTGATCACGTGACTTAATGGCGCTGATCATGTGACTGATCATGCGCTGATCATGTTTGCTATCATACACTGATCATGTGCCTCTGGAGGCAATAAACAAAGAGCTGAGTAGGCACGAATCAAACAGTCAGCAGGCAATAATCATGGAACTCAGCTGTGAGGAATCATGCTGCTCAGCTGGCAATAATCAAGCAGCTGAGCAGGCAGGAATTACGCAGCACAGCTGGCAATTGTCAAGCAGATGACAGGCAGGAATCGTGCAGCTCAGCTGGCAATTGTCAAGCAGATGAGCAGACAGTAATCACGCAGCTCAGCAGGCCCTGATCACGTGACTGAGCATGCACTGTTCACGTGGCTGATCATACACTGATCACGTGATTGATCATGCACTGATCACTTGGATATCATGCACTGATCACGTGGCTGATCATACACTGTTCACGTGTCTGACCATGCACTGATCACGTGGCTGATCATACACTGCTCACGTAACTGATCATGCACTGATCACGTGGCTGATCATGCACTGATCACGTGGCTGATCATGCACTGATCACGTGGCTACCATGTACTGGTCACGTGACTGATCATGCACTGATCACGTAACTGATCATGCACTGATCACGTGGCTGATCATGCACTGATCACGTGACTGATCATGCACTGATCACGTGACTATCATGCACTGATCACGTGGCTATCATGCACTGCTCACGTGGCTGATCATGCACTGATCACGCAGCTACCATGTACTGGTCACGTGACTGATCATGCACTGATCACGTAATTGATCATGCACTGATCACGTGGCTTATCATGCACTGATCATGTGACTGATCATGTGCTGATCATGTTTGGTGTCATACACTGATCATGTGCATCTGGAGGCAATGAACAAAGAGCTGAGTAGGCAGGAATCAGTCAGCAGGCTCTAATCATGGAACTCAGCTCTGAGAAATCATGCTGCTCAGCTGGCAATAATCAAGTAGATGAGCAGGCAGGGATTACGCAGCACAGGTGGCAATTGTCAAGCAGATGACAGGCAGGAATCGTGCAGCTCAGCTGGCAATTGTCAAGAGATGAGCAGACAGTAATCACGCAGCTCAGCAGGCCCTGATCACGTGACTGAGCATGCACTGTTCACGTGGCTGATCACACACTATCACGTGACTGATCATGCACTGATCACGTGGCTATCATGCACTGATCACGTGGCTGATCATGCACTGATCACGTAGCTATCATGCACTGATCACGTGACTGATCATGCACTGATCACGTGGCTATCATGCACTGATCACGTGGCTGACATGCACTGATCACGTGGCTGATCATGCACTGATCACGTGGCTGATCATGCACTGATCACGTGACTGATCATGCACTGATCACGTGTCTGATCATGCACTGATCACGTGGCTATCATGCACTGATCACGTGGCTGATCATGCATGATCACGCAGCTACCATGCACTGGTCACATGACTGATCATGCACTGATCACGTGACTGATCATGCACTGATCACGTGGCTATCATGCACTGATCACGTGGCTGATCATGCAATGATCATGTAGCTACCATGTACTGGTCACGTGACTGATCATGCACTGATCACGTGACTGATCATGCACTGATCACGTGGCTGATCATGCACTGATCACGTGGCTGATCATGCACTGATCACGTGACTGATCATGCACTGATCACGTGACTGATCATGCACTGATCACGTGGCTATCATGCACTGATCACGTGGCTGATCATGCACTGATCACGTGGCTGATCATGCACTGATCACGTGGCTGATCATGCACTGATCACGTGACTGATCATGCACTGATCACGTGTCTGATCATGCACTGATCACGTGGCTATCATGCACTGATCACGTGACTGATCATGCACTGATCACGTCTATAATCATGCACTGATCACGTGACTGATCATGCACTGATCACGTGGCTGATCATGCACTGATCACGTGACTGATCATGCACTGATCACGTGATTGATCATGCACTGATCACGTGGCTGTCATGCACTGATCACGTGGCTATCATGCACTGATCACGTGGCTGATCATGCACTGATCACGTGACTGATCATGCACTGATCACGTAGCTATCATGCACTGATCACGTGGCTGATCATGCACTGATCACGGGACTGATCATGCACTGATCACGGCTATCATGCACTGATACATGACTGATCATGCACTGATCACGTGCTGATCATGCACTGATCACGTGACTATCATGCACTGATCACGTGACTGATCATGCACTGATCACGTGGCTATCATGCACTGATCACGTGGCTGATCATGCACTGATCACGTGACTGATCATGCACTGATCACGTGGCTGATCATGCACTGATCACGTGGCTGATCATGCACTGATCACGTAGCTACCATGCACTGATCACGTGACTGATCATGCACTGATCACGTAACTGATCATGCACTGATCACGTGACTGATCATGCACTGATCACGTGACTGATCATGCACTGATCACGTGATTGATCATGCACTGATCACGTGGCTGATCATGCACTGATCACGTGGCTGATCACACATGATCACGTGACTGATCATGCACTGATCACGTGGCTGATCATGCACTGATCACGTGGCTATCATGCACTGATCACGTGGCTGATCATGCACTGATCACGTAGCAACCATGTACTGGTCACGTGACTGATCATGCACTGATCACGTAATTGATCATGCACTGATCACGTGGCTGATCATGCACTGATCACGTGGCTGATCACACATGATCACGTGACTGATCATGCACTGATCACGTGGCTATCATGCACTGATCACGTGGCTATCATGCACTGATCACGTGGATATCATGCACTGATCACGTGGCTGATCACACACTATCACATGACTGATCATGCACTGATCACGTGGCTGATCATGCACTGATCACGTGGCTGTCATGCACTGATCACGTGGCTGATCATGCAATGATCACGTAGCTACCATGTACTGATCACGTGACTGATCATGCACTGATCACGTAATTGATCATGCACTGATCACGTGGCTGATCATGCACTGATCACGTGGCTGATCACACATGATCACGTGACTGATCATGCACTGATCACGTGACTGATCATGCACTGATCACGTGGCTATCATGCACTGATCACGTGGATATCATGCACTGATCACGTGGCTGATCATGCACTGATCACGTGTCTGATCATGCACTGATCACGTGGCTGATCATGCACTGATCACGTGACTGATCATGCACTGATCACGTGGCTATCATGCACTGATCACGTGACTGATCATGCACTGATCACGTGACTGATCATGCACTGATCACGTGGCTATCATGCACTGATCACGTGGCTGATCATGCACTGATCATGAAGCTATCATGCACTGGTCACGTGACTGATCATGCACTGATCACGTGACTGATCATGCACTGATCACGTGGCTATCATGCACTGATCACGTGGCTATCATGCACTGATCACGTGGTGATCATGCACTGATCACGTGGCTGATCACACACTGTCACGTGACTGATCATGCACTGATCACGTGGCACTCATGCACTGATCACGTGGCTGATCATACACTGCTCACGTAACTGATCATGCACTGATCACGTGGCTATCATGCACTGCTCACGTGGCTGATCATGCAATGATCACGTAGCTACCATATACTGGTCACGTGACTGATCATGCACTGATCACGTAAATGATCATGCACTGATCACGTGACTGATCATGCACTGATCACGTGACTGATCATGCACTGATCACGTGGCTATCATGCACTGCTCACGTGGCTGATCATGCACTGATCACGTAGCATCCATGTACTGGTCACGTGACTGATCATGCACTGATCACGTAATTGATCATGCACTGATCACGTGGCTGATCATGCACTGATCACGTGACTGATCATGCACTGATCACGTGACTGATCATGCACTGATCACGTGGCTATCATGCACTGATCACGTGGCTGATCATGCACTGATCACGTGCCTGATCATGCACTGATCACGTGACTGATCATGCACTGATCACGTGGCTATCATGCACTGATCACGTGGCTATCATGCACTGATCACGTGGCTGATCATGCACTGATCACGTGACTGATCATGCACTGATCACGTGGCATCATGCACTGATCACGTGGCTGATCATGCACTGATCACGTGGCTGATCATGCACTGATCACGTGGCTGATCATGCACTGATCACGTAGCTGATCATGCACTGATCACGTGGCTATCATGCACTGATCACGTGGCTGATCATGCACTGATCACGTAGCTATCATGCACTGATCACGTGACTGATCATGCACTGATCACGTAATGATCATGCACTGATCACGTGACTGATCATGCACTGATCACGTGACTGATCATGCACTGATCACGTGGCTATCATGCACTGATCACGTGGCTGATCATGCACTGATCACGTGACTGATCATGCACTGATCACGTGGCTATCATGCACTGATCACGTGGCTGATCATGCACTGATCACAGGACTGATCATGCACTGATCATGTGCTATCATGCACTGATCACATGACTGACATGCACTGATCACGTGGCTGATCATGCACTGATCACGTGACTGATCATGCACTGATCACGTGACTGATCATGCACTGATCACGTGGCTGATCATGCACTGATCACGTGGCTATCATGCACTGATCACGTGGCTGATCATGCACTGATCACGTAGCTACCATGCACTGATCACGTGACTGATCATGCACTGATCACGTGACTGATCATGCACTGATCACGTGGCTGATCATGCACTGATCACGTGGCTGATCATGCACTGATCACGTGGCTATCATGCACTGATCACGTGGCTGATCATACTGATCACGTGACTGTCATGCACTGATCACGTGGCTGATCATGCACTGATCACGTGACTGATCATGCACTGATCACATGGCTATCATGCACTGATCACGTGGCTATCATGCACTGATCACGTGGCTGATCATGCAATGATCACGTAGCTATCATGCACTGATCACGTGACTGATCATGCACTGATCACGTGGCTGATCATGCACTGATCACGTGACTGATCATGCACTGATCACGTGACTGATCATGCACTGATCACGTGGATATCATGCACTGATCACGTGGCTGATCATACACTGATCACGTGTCTGACCATGCACTGATCACGTGGCTGATCATACACTGATCACGTAACTGATCATGCACTGATCACGTGGCTATCATGCACTGATCACGTGGCTGATCATGCACTGATCACGTGGCTGATCACACACTGTCACGTGACTGATCATGCACTGATCACGTGGCACTCATGCACTGATCACGTGGCTGATCATACACTGCTCACGTAACTGATCATGCACTGATCACGTGGCTATCATGCACTGCTCACGTGGCTGATCATGCAATGATCACGTAGCTACCATATACTGGTCACGTGACTGATCATGCACTGATCACGTAAATGATCATGCACTGATCACGTGACTGATCATGCACTGATCACGTGACTGATCATGCACTGATCACGTGGCTATCATGCACTGCTCACGTGGCTGATCATGCACTGATCACGTAGCAACCATGTACTGGTCACGTGACTGATCATGCACTGATCACGTAATTGATCATGCACTGATCACGTGGCTGATCATGCACTGATCACGTGGCTGATCACACACTATCACGTGACTGATCATGCACTGATCACGTGGCTATCATGCACTGATCACGTGGCTATCATGCACTGATCACGTGGCTATCATGCACTGATCACGTGGCTGATCATGCACTGATCACGTGACTGATCATGCACTGATCACGTGGCTATCATGCACTGATCACGTGGCTGATCATGCACTGATCACGTGACTGATCATGCACTGATCACGTGACTGATCATGCACTGATCACGTGGCTATCATGCACTGATCACGTGGCTGATCATGCACTGATCACGCACCTATCATGCACTGATCACGTGACTGATCATGCACTGATCACGTGACTGATCATGCACTGATCACGTGGCTGATCATGCACTGATCACGTGACTGATCATGCACTGATCACGTGACTGATCATGCACTGATCACGTGGCTATCATGCACTGATCACGTGGCTGATCATACTGATCACGTGACTGATCATGCACTGATCACGTGGCTGATCATGCACTGATCACGTGACTGATCATGCACTGATCACGTGGCTGATCATGCACTGATCACGTGGCTATCATGCACTGATCACATGACTGATCATGCACTGATCACGTGGCTATCATACACTGATCACGTGACTGATCATGCACTGATCACGTGGCTGATCATGCACTGATACCGTGACTGAGCATGGACTGATCACATGACTATCATGTAGTGATCACGTGACTTAATGGCGCTGATCATGTGACTGATCATGCGCTGATCATGTTTGCTATCATACACTGATCATGTGCCTCTGGAGGCAATAAACAAAGAGCTGAGTAGGCACGAATCAAACAGTCAGCAGGCAATAATCATGGAACTCAGCTGTGAGGAATCATGCTGCTCAGCTGGCAATAATCAAGCAGCTGAGCAGGCAGGAATTACGCAGCACAGCTGGCAATTGTCAAGCAGATGACAGGCAGGAATCGTGCAGCTCAGCTGGCAATTGTCAAGCAGATGAGCAGACAGTAATCACGCAGCTCAGCAGGCCCTGATCACGTGACTGAGCATGCACTGTTCACGTGGCTGATCATACACTGATCACGTGATTGATCATGCACTGATCACTTGGATATCATGCACTGATCACGTGGCTGATCATACACTGTTCACGTGTCTGACCATGCACTGATCACGTGGCTGATCATACACTGCTCACGTAACTGATCATGCACTGATCACGTGGCTATCATGCACTGATCACGTGGCTGAACATGCACTGTTCACGTGGCTGATCACACACCTGTCACGTGACATATCATGCACTGATCACGTGGCACTCATGCACTGATCACGTGGCTGATCATACTCTGCTCACGTAACTCATCATGCACACATCACGTGGCTATCATGCACTGCTCACGTGGCTCGTCATGGAATGATCACGTAGCTACCATATACTGGTCACGTGACTGATCATGCACAGATCACGTAAATGATCATGCACTGTTCACGTGACTGATCATGTACTGATCACGTGACTGATCATGCACTGATCACGTGGCTATCATGCACTGCTCACGTGGCTGATCATGCAACGATCACGTAGCAACCATGTACTGGTCACGTGACTGATCATGCACTGATCACGTAATTGATCCTGCACTGATCACGTGGCTCATCATGCACTGATCACGTGGCTGATCACACACTATCACGTGACTGATCATGCACTGATCACGTGACTAATCATGCACTGATCACGTGGCTATCATGCACTGATCACGTGGATATCATGCACTGATCACGTGGCTGATCACACACGTATCACGTGACTGATCATGCACTGATCACGTGGCTATCATGCACTGATCACGTGGCTGATCATGCAATGATCACGTAGCTACCATGTACTGGTCACGTGACTGATCATGCACTGATCACGTGGCTGATCATGCACTGATCACGTGACTGATCATGCACTGATCACGTGGCTGATCATGCACTGATCACGTGGCTATCATGCACTGATCACGTGGCTGATCATGCAATGATCACGCAGCTACCATGTACTGATCACATGACTGATCATGCACTGATCACGTAATTGATCATGCACTGATCACGTGGCTTATCATGCACTGATCATGTGACTGATCATGTGCTGATCATGTTTGCTGTCATACACTGATCATGTGCCTCTGGAGGCAATGAACAAAGAGCTGAGTAGGCAGGAATCAGTAGGCAATAATCATGGAACTCAGCTCTGAGAAATCATGCTGCTCAGCTGGCAATAATCAAGTAGATGAGCAGGCAGGAATTATGCAGCACAGGTGGCAATTGTCAAGCAGATGACAGGCAGGAATCGTGCAGCTCAGCTGGCAATTGTCAAGCAGATGAGCAGACAGTAATCACGCAGCTCAGCAGGCCCTGATCACGTGACTGAGCATGCACTGTTCACGTGGCTGATCACACACTGATCACGTGACTGATCATGCACTGATCACGTGGCTATCATGCACTGATCACGTGACTGATCATGCACTGATCACGTGATTGTCATGCACTGATCACGTGGCTATCATGCACTGATCACGTGGCTGATCATGCACTGATCACGTGACTGATCATGCACTGATCACGTGGCTATCATGCACTGATCACGTGGCTGATCATGCACTGATCACGGGACTGATCATGCACTGATCACGGGCTATCATGCACTGATACATGACTGACATGCACTGATCACGTGCATGATCATGCACTGATCACGTGACTGATCATGCACTGATCACGTGACTGATCATGCACTGATCACGTGGCTATCATGCACTGATCACGTGGCTGATCATGCACTGATCACGTGACTGATCATGCACTGATCACGTGGCTGATCATGCACTGATCACGTGGCTGATCATGCACTGATCACGTAGCTTCCATATACTGGTCACGTGACTGATCATGCACTGATCACGTAAATGATCATGCACTGATCACGTGACTGATCATGCACTGATCACGTGACTGATCATGCACTGATCACGTGGCTATCATGCACTGATCACGTGGCTGATCATGCAATGATCACGTAGCAACCATGTACTGGTCACGTGACTGATCATGCACTGATCACGTAATTGATCATGCACTGATCACGTGGCTGATCATGCACTGATCACGTGACTGATCATGCACTGATCACGTGACTGATCATGCACTGATCACGTGGCTATCATGCACTGATCACGTGGCTGATCATGACTGATCACGTGTCTGACCATGCACTGATCACGTGGCTGATCATACACTGCTCACGTAACTGATCATGCACTGATCACGTGGCTATCATGCACTGATCACGTGGCTGATCATGCACTGATCACGTGGCTGATCACACACTGTCACGTGACATATCATGCACTGATCACGTGGCACTCATGCACTGATCACGTGGCTGATCATACACTGCTCACGTAACTCATGCACACATCACGTGGCTATCATGCACTGCTCACGTGGCTGTCATGCAATGATCACGTAGCTACCATATACTGGTCACGTGACTGATCATGCACTGATCACGTAAATGATCATGCACTGATCACGTGACTGATCATGCACTGATCACGTGACTGATCATGCACTGATCACGTGGCTATCATGCACTGCTCACGTGGCTGATCATGCAACGATCACGTAGCAACCATGTACTGGTCACGTGACTGATCATGCACTGATCACGTAATTGATCATGCACTGATCACGTGGCTCATCATGCACTGATCACGTGGCTGATCACACATGATCACGTGACTGATCATGCACTGATCACGTGGCTATCATGCACTGATCACGTGGCTGTCATGCACTGATCACGTGGATATCATGCACTGATCACGTGGCTGATCACACACGTATCACGTGACTGATCATGCACTGATCACGTGGCTATCATGCACTGATCACGTGGCTATCATGCACTGATCACGTGGCTGATCATGCACTGATCACATAGCTATCATGCACTGTCACGTGACTGATCATGCACTGATCACGTGGCTGATCATGCACTGATCACGTGGCTGATCATGCACTGATCACGTGGCTGATCACACATGATCACGTGACTGATCATGCACTGATCACGTGGCTATCATGCACTGATCACGAGACTGATCATGCACTGATCACGTCTATATCATGCACTGATCACATGACTGCCCATGCACTGATCACGTGGATGATCATACACTAATCATGTGACAGATCATGCACTGATCACGTGGCTGATCATGCACTGATACCGTGACTGAGCATGGACTGATCACATGACTATCATGTAGTGATCACGTGACTTAATGGCGCTGATCATGTGACTGATCATGCGCTGATCATGTTTGCTATCATACACTGATCATGTGCCTCTGGAGGCAATAAACAAAGAGCTGAGTAGGCACGAATCAAACAGTCAGCAGGCAATAATCATGGAACTCAGGTGTGAGGAATCATGCTGCTCAGCTGGCAATAATCAAGCAGCTGAGCAGGCAGGAATTACGCAGCACAGCTGGCAATTGTCAAGCAGATGACAGGCAGGAATCGTGCAGCTCAGCTGGCAATTGTCAAGCAGATGAGCAGACAGTAATCACGCAGCTCAGCAGGCCCAGATCACGTGACTGAGCATGCACTGTTCACGTGGCTGATCATACACTGATCACGTGATGATCATGCACTGATCACTTGGATATCATGCACTGATCACGTGGCTGATCATACACTGTTCACGTGTCTGACCATGCACTGATCACGTGGCTGATCATACACTGCTCACGTAACTGATCATGCACTGATCACGTGGCTGATCATGCACTGATCACGTGGCTGATCATGCACTGATCACGTGGCTATCATGCACTGATCACGTGGCTGATCATGCACTGATCACGTGACTGATCATGCACTGATCACGTGACTGATCATGCACTGATCACGTAACTGATCATGCACTGATCACGTGCTGATCATGCACTGATCACGTGGCTGATCATGCACTGATCACGTGACTGATCATGCACTGATCACGTGGCTATCATGCACTGATCACGTGGCTGATCATGCACTGATCACGTAGCTACCATGTACTGATCACGTGACTGATCATGCACTGATCACGTAATTGATCATGCACTGATCACGTGACTGATCATGCACTGATCACGTGGCTGATCATGCACTGATCACGTGACTGATCATGCACTGATCACGTGGCTATCATGCACTGATCACGTGGCTGATCATGCACTGATCACGTGGCTATCATGCACTGATCACGTGGCTGATCATGCACTGATCACGTGACTGATCATGCACTGATCACGTGACTGATCATGCACTGATCACGTGGCTATCATGCACTGATCACGTGGCTGATCATGCACTGATCACGTGACTGATCATGCACTGATCACGTGACTGATCATGCACTGATCACGTGGCTATCATGCACTACTCACGTGGCTGATCATGCAATGATCATGTAGCTACCATGTACCGGTCACGTGACTGATCATACACCCATCAGGTGACTGATCATGCACTGATCACGTGGCTGATCATGCACTGATCACCTGCTGATCATGCACTGATCACGTGACTGATCATGCACTGATCACATAGCTATCATGCACTGATCACCTGGCTGATCATGCACTGATCACGTGGCTGATCATGCACTGATACCGTGACTGAGCATGGACTGATCACATGACTATCATGTAGTGATCACGTGACTTAATGGCGCTGATCATGTGACTGATCATGCGCTGATCATGTTTGCTATCATACACTGATCATGTGCCTCTGGAGGCAATAAACAAAGAGCTGAGTAGGCACGAATCAAACAGTCAGCAGGCAATAATCATGGAACTCAGGTGTGAGGAATCATGCTGCTCAGCTGGCAATAATCAAGCAGCTGAGCAGGCAGGAATTACGCAGCACAGCTGGCAATTGTCAAGCAGATGACAGGCAGGAATCGTGCAGCTCAGCTGGCAATTGTCAAGCAGATGAGCAGACAGTAATCACGCAGCTCAGCAGGCCCAGATCACGTGACTGAGCATGCACTGTTCACGTGGCTGATCATACACTGATCACGTGATGATCATGCACTGATCACGTGACTATCATGCACTGATCACGTGGCTGATCATACACTGTTCACGTGTCTGACCATGCACTGATCACGTGGCTGATCATACACTGCTCACGTAACTGATCATGCACTGATCACGTGGCTATCATGCACTGATCACGTGGCTGATCATGCACTGATCACGTGGCTATCATGCACTGATCACGTGACTGATCATGCACTGATCACGTGGCTGATCATGCACTGATCACGTGACTGATCATGCACTGATCACGTGACTGATCATGCACTGATCACGTGGCTATCATGCACTGATCACGTGGCTGATCATGCACTGATCACGCAGCTACCATGCACTGATCACGTGACTGATCATGCACTGATCACGTAACTGATCATGCACTGATCACGTGGCTGATCATGCACTGATCACGTGACTGATCATGCACTGATCACGTGACTGATCATGCACTGATCACGTGGCTATCATGCACTGATCACGTGGCTGATCATGCACTGATCACGTGCCTGATCATGCACTGATCACATGACTGATCATGCACTGATCACGTGACTGATCATGCACTGATCACGTGGCTATCATGCACTATCACGTGGCTGATCATGCAATGATCACGTAGCTACCATGTACTGGTCACGTGACTGATCATGCACTGATCACGTGACTGATCATGCACTGATCACGTGGCTATCATGCACTGATCACGTGGCTGATCATGCACTGATCACGTGCCTGATCATGCACTGATCACGTGACTGATCATGCACTGATCACGTGGCTGTCATGCACTGATCACGTGGCTGATCATGCACTGATCACGTGGCTGATCATGCACTGATCACGTGGCTATCATGCACTGATCACGTGGCTGATCATGCACTGATACCGTGACTGAGCATGGACTGATCACATGACTATCATGTAGTGATCACGTGACTTAATGGCGCTGATCATGTGACTGATCATGCGCTGATCATGTTTGCTATCATACACTGATCATGTGCCTCTGGAGGCAATAAACAAAGAGCTGAGTAGGCACGAATCAAACAGTCAGCAGGCAATAATCATGGAACTCAGCTGTGAGGAATCATGCTGCTCAGCTGGCAATAATCAAGCAGCTGAGCAGGCAGGAATTACGCAGCACAGCTGGCAATTGTCAAGCAGATGACAGGCAGGAATCGTGCAGCTCAGCTGGCAATTGTCAAGCAGATGAGCAGACAGTAATCACGCAGCTCAGCAGGCCCTGATCACGTGACTGAGCATGCACTGTTCACGTGGCTGATCATACACTGATCACGTGATTGATCATGCACTGATCACTTGGATATCATGCACTGATCACGTGGCTGATCATACACTGTTCACGTGTCTGACCATGCACTGATCACGTGGCTGATCATACACTGCTCACGTAACTGATCATGCACTGATCACGTGGCTGATCATGCACTGATCACGTGGCTGATCATGCACTGATCACGTGGCTACCATGCACTGATCACGTGACTGATCATGCACTGATCACGTGACTGATCATGCACTGATCACGTGGCTGATCATGCACTGATCACGTGACTGATCATGCACTGATCACGTGACTATCATGCACTGATCACGTGGCTATCATGCACTGATCACGTGGCTGATCATGCACTGATCACGTAGCTACCATGCACTGGTCACGTGACTGATCATGCACTGATCACGTAACTGATCATGCACTGATCACGTGGCTTATCATGCACTGATCATGTGACTGATCATGCACTGATCATGTTTGGTGTCACACACTGATCATGTGCATCTGGAGGCAATGAACAAAGAGCTGAGTAGGCAGGAATCAGTCAGCAGGCAATAATCATGGAACTCAGCTCTGAGAAATCATGCTGCTCAGCTGGCAATAATCAAGTAGATGAGCAGGCAGGAATTACGCAGCACAGGTGGCAATTGTCAAGCAGATGACAGGCAGGAATCGTGCAGCTCAGCTGGCAATTGTCAAGAGATGAGCAGACAGTAATCACGCAGCTCAGCAGGCCCTGATCACGTGACTGAGCATGCACTGTTCACGTGGCTGATCACACACTGATCACGTGACTGATCATGCACTGATCACGTGGCTATCATGCACTGATCACGTGGCTGATCATGCACTGATCACGTGGCTATCATGCACTGATCACGTGACTGATCATGCACTGATCACGTGGCTATCATGCACTGATCACGTGGCTGATCATGCACTGATCACGTGGCTGATCATGCACTGATCACGTGGCTGATCATGCACTGATCACGTGACTGATCATGCACTGATCACGTGGCTGATCATGCACTGATCACGTGGCTATCATGCACTGATCACGTGGCTGATCATGCATGATCACGCAGCTACCATGTACTGGTCACGTGACTGATCATGCACTGATCACGTGACTGATCATGCACTGATCACGTGGCTATCATGCACTGATCACGTGGCTGATCATGCACTGATCACGTAGCTACCATGTACTGGTCACGTGACTGATCATGCACTGATCACGTGACTGATCATGCACTGATCACGTGGCTGATCATGCACTGATCACGTGGCTGATCATGCACTGATCACGTGACTGATCATGCACTGATCACGTGACTGATCATGCACTGATCACGTGGCTATCATGCACTGATCACGTGGCTGATCATGCACTGATCACGTGGCTGATCATGCACTGATCACGTGGCTGATCATGCACTGATCACGTGACTGATCATGCACTGATCACGTGGCTGATCATGCACTGATCACGTGGCTATCATGCACTGATCACGTGACTGATCATGCACTGATCACGTCTATAATCATGCACTGATCACGTGACTGATCATGCACTGATCACGTGGCTGATCATGCACTGATCACGTGACTGATCATGCACTGATCACGTGACTGATCATGCACTGATCACGTGACTGTCATGCACTGATCACGTGGCTATCATGCACTGATCACGTGGCTGATCATGCACTGATCACGTGACTGATCATGCACTGATCACGTGGCTATCATGCACTGATCACTGGCTGATCATGCACTGATCACGGGACTGATCATGCACTGATCACGGGCTATCATGCACTGATACATGACTGATCATGCACTGATCACGTGCTGATCATGCACTGATCACGTGACTATCATGCACTGATCACGTGACTGATCATGCACTGATCACGTGGCTATCATGCACTGATCACGTGGCTGATCATGCACTGATCACGTGACTGATCATGCACTGATCACGTGGCTGATCATGCACTGATCACGTGGCTGATCATGCACTGATCACGTAGCTATCATGCACTGATCACGTGACTGATCATGCACTGATCACGTGGCTGATCATGCACTGATCACGTGACTGATCATGCACTGATCACGTGACTGATCATGCACTGATCACGTGACTGATCATGCACTGATCACGTGGCTGATCATGCACTGATCACGTGGCTGATCACACATGATCACGTGACTGATCATGCACTGATCACGTGGCTGATCATGCACTGATCACGTGGCTATCATGCACTGATCACGTGGCTGATCATGCACGATCACGTAGCAACCATGTACTGGTCACGTGACTGATCATGCACTGATCACGTAATTGATCATGCACTGATCACGTGGCTGATCATGCACTGATCACGTGGCTGATCACACATGATCACGTGACTGATCATGCACTGATCACGTGGCTATCATGCACTGATCACGTGGCTATCATGCACTGATCACGTGGATATCATGCACTGATCACGTGGCTGATCATGCACTGATCACATGACTGATCATGCACTGATCACGTGGCTGATCATGCACTGATCACGTGGCTATCATGCACTGATCACGTGGCTGATCATGCACTGATCACGTAGCTACCATGCACTGATCACGTGACTGATCATGCACTGATCACGTAATTGATCATGCACTGATCACGTGGCTGATCATGCACTGATCACGTGGCTGATCACACATGATCACGTGACTGATCATGCACTGATCACGTGACTGATCATGCACTGATCACGTGGCTATCATGCACTGATCACGTGGATATCATGCACTGATCACGTGGCTGATCATGCACTGATCACGTGTCTGATCATGCACTGATCACGTGGCTGATCATGCACTGATCACGTGACTGATCATGCACTGATCACGTGGCTATCATGCACTGATCACGTGACTGATCATGCACTGATCACGTGACTGATCATGCACTGATCACGTGGCTATCATGCACTGATCACGTGGCTGATCATGCACTGATCATGTAGCTATCATGTACTGGTCACGTGACTGATCATGCACTGATCACGTGACTGATCATGCACTGATCACGTGGCTATCATGCACTGATCACGTGGCTATCATGCACTGATCACGTGGCTGATCATGCACTGATCACGTGGCTGATCACACACTGTCACGTGACTGATCATGCACTGATCACGTGGCACTCATGCACTGATCACGTGGCTGATCATACACTGATCACGTGACTGATCATGCACTGATCACGTGGCTATCATGCACTGATCACGTGGCTGATCATGCAATGATCACGTAGCTACCATATACTGGTCACGTGACTGATCATGCACTGATCACGTAAATGATCATGCACTGATCACGTGACTGATCATGCACTGATCACGTGACTGATCATGCACTGATCACGTGGCTATCATGCACTGATCACGTGGCTGATCATGCACTGATCATGTAGCATCCATGTACTGGTCACGTGACTGATCATGCACTGATCACGTAATTGATCATGCACTGATCACGTGGCTGATCATGCACTGATCACGTGACTGATCATGCACTGATCACGTGACTGATCATGCACTGATCACGTGGCTATCATGCACTGATCACGTGGCTGATCATGCACTGATCACGTGCCTGATCATGCACTGATCACGTGACTGATCATGCACTGATCACGTGGCTATCATGCACTGATCACGTGGCTTTCATGCACTGATCACGTGGCTGATCATGCACTGATCACGTGACTGATCATGCACTGATCACGTGGCATCATGCACTGATCACGTGGCTGATCATGCACTGATCACGTGGCTGATCATGCACTGATCACGTGGCTGATCATGCACTGATCACGTAGCTGATCATGCACTGATCACGTGGCTATCATGCACTGATCACGTGGCTGATCATGCACTGATCACGTAGCTACATGCACTGATCACGTGACTGATCATGCACTGATCACGTAATTGATCATGCACTGATCACGTGACTGATCATGCACTGATCACGTGACTGATCATGCACTGATCACGTGGCTATCATGCACTGATCACGTGGCTGATCATGCACTGATCACGTGACTGATCATGCACTGATCACGTGGCTATCATGCACTGATCACGTGGCTGATCATGCACTGATCACGGACTGATCATGCACTGATCACGTGCTATCATGCACTGACACATGACTGATCATGCACTGATCACGTGGCTGATCATGCACTGATCACGTGGCTGATCATGCACTGATCACGTGGCTGATCATGCACTGATCACGTGGCTGATCATGCACTGATCACGTGGCTGATCATGCACTGATCACGTGACTGATCATGCACTGATCACGTGGCTATCATGCACTGATCACGTGGCTGATCATGCACTGATCACGTGACTGATCATGCACTGATCACGTGACTGATCATGCACTGATCACGTGGCTATCATGCACTGATCACGTGGCTGATCATGCACTGATCACGTGGCTATCATGCACTGATCACGTGACTGATCATGCACTGATCACGTGGCTGATCATGCACTGATCACGTGGCTGATCATGCACTGATCACGTGACTGATCATGCACTGATCACGTGACTGATCATGCACTGATCACGTGGCTATCATGCACTGATCACGTGGCTGATCATACTGATCACGTGACTGATCATGCACTGATCACGTGACTGATCATGCACTGATCACGTGACTGATCATGCACTGATCACGTGGCTGATCATGCACTGATCACGTGGCTATCATGCACTGATCACATGACTGATCATGCACTGATCACGTGGCTATCATACACTGATCACGTGACTGATCATGCACTGATCACGTGGCTGATCATGCACTGATACCGTGACTGAGCATGGACTGATCACATGACTATCATGTAGTGATCACGTGACTTAATGGCGCTGATCATGTGACTGATCATGCGCTGATCATGTTTGCTATCATACACTGATCATGTGCCTCTGGAGGCAATAAACAAAGAGCTGAGTAGGCACGAATCAAACAGTCAGCAGGCAATAATCATGGAACTCAGCTGTGAGGAATCATGCTGCTCAGCTGGCAATAATCAAGCAGCTGAGCAGGCAGGAATTACGCAGCACAGCTGGCAATTGTCAAGCAGATGACAGGCAGGAATCGTGCAGCTCAGCTGGCAATTGTCAAGCAGATGAGCAGACAGTAATCACGCAGCTCAGCAGGCCCTGATCACGTGACTGAGCATGCACTGTTCACGTGGCTGATCATACACTGATCACGTGATTGATCATGCACTGATCACTTGGATATCATGCACTGATCACGTGGCTGATCATACACTGTTCACGTGTCTGACCATGCACTGATCACGTGGCTGATCATACACTGCTCACGTAACTGATCATGCACTGATCACGTGGCTATCATGCACTGATCACGTGGCTGAACATGCACTGTTCACGTGGCTGATCACACACCTGTCACGTGACATATCATGCACTGATCACGTGGCACTCATGCACTGATCACGTGGCTGATCATACTCTGCTCACGTAACTGATCATGCACACATCACGTGGCTATCATGCACTGCTCACGTGGCTCGTCATGGAATGATCACGTAGCTACCATATACTGGTCACGTGACTGATCATGCACTGATCACGTAAATGATCATGCACTGTTCACGTGACTGATCATGTACTGATCACGTGACTGATCATGCACTGATCACGTGGCTATCATGCACTGCTCACGTGGCTGATCATGCAACGATCACGTAGCAACCATGTACTGGTCACGTGACTGATCATGCACTGATCACGTAATTGATCATGCACTGATCACGTGGCTCATCATGCACTGATCACGTGGCTGATCACACACTATCACGTGACTGATCATGCACTGATCACGTGACTGATCATGCACTGATCACGTGGCTATCATGCACTGATCACGTGGATATCATGCACTGATCACGTGGCTGATCACACACGTATCACGTGACTGATCATGCACTGATCACGTGGCTATCATGCACTGATCACGTGGCTGATCATGCACTGATCACGTGGCTATCATGCACTGATCACGTGGCTGATCATGCACTGATCACGTGACTGATCATGCACTGATCACGTGGCTATCATGCACTGATCACGTGACTGATCATGCACTGATCACGTGACTGATCATGCACTGATCACGTGGCTATCATGCACTGATCACGTGGCTGATCATGCACTGATCACGTAGCTATCATGCACTGATCACGTGACTGATCATGCACTGATCACGTGACTGATCATGCACTGATCACGTGGCTATCATGCACTGATCACGTGGCTGATCATGCACTGATCACGTGGCTGATCATGCACTGATCACGTGGCTGATCATGCACTGATCACGTGACTGATCATGCACTGATCACGTGGCACTCATGCACTGATCACGTGGCTGATCATGCACTGATCACGTGACTGATCATGCACTGATCACGTGGCTATCATGCACTGATCACGTGGCTGATCATGCAATGATCACGTAGCTACCATGCACTGGTCACGTGACTGATCATGCACTGATCACGTGACTGATCATGCACTGATCACGTGACTGATCATGCACTGATCACGTGATGATCATGCACTGATCACGTGGCTATCATGCACTGATCACGTGGCTGATCATGCACTGATCACGTAGCATCATGCACTGATCACGTGACTGATCATGCACTGATCACGTAATTGATCATGCACTGATCACGTGGCTGATCATGCACTGATCACGTGACTGATCATGCACTGATCACGTGACTGATCATGCACTGATCACGTGGCTATCATGCACTGATCACGTGGCTGATCATGCACTGATCACGTGCCTGATCATGCACTGATCACGTGACTGATCATGCACTGATCACGTGGCTATCATGCACTGATCACGTGGCTATCATGCACTGATCACGTGGCTGATCATGCACTGATCACGTGACTGATCATGCACTGATCACGTGGCATCATGCACTGATCACGTGGCTGATCATGCACTGATCACGTGACTGATCATGCACTGATCACGTGGCTGATCATGCACTGATCACGTGGCTGATCATGCACTGATCACGTGGCTATCATGCACTGATCACGTGGCTGATCATGCACTGATCACGTAGCTGATCATGCACTGATCACGTGACTGATCATGCACTGATCACGTAACTGATCATGCACTGATCACGTGACTGATCATGCACTGATCACGTGACTGATCATGCACTGATCACGTGGCTATCATGCACTGATCACGTGGCTGATCATGCACTGATCACGTGACTGATCATGCACTGATCACGTGGCTATCATGCACTGATCACGTGGCTGATCATGCACTGATCACGGACTGATCATGCACTGATCACGTGCTATCATGCACTGATCACATGACTGATCATGCACTGATCACGTGGCTGATCATGCACTGATCACGTGACTGATCATGCACTGATCACGTGACTGATCATGCACTGATCACGTGGCTGATCATGCACTGATCACGTGGCTATCATGCACTGATCACGTGGCTGATCATGCACTGATCACGTAGCTATCATGCACTGATCACGTGACTGATCATGCACTGATCACGTGACTGATCATGCACTGATCACGTGGCTGATCATGCACTGATCACGTGGCTGATCATGCACTGATCACGTGGCTGATCATGCACTGATCACGTGGCTGATCATACTGATCACGTGACTGTCATGCACTGATCACGTGGCTGATCATGCACTGATCACGTGACTGATCATGCACTGATCACGTGGCTATCATGCACTGATCACGTGGCTATCATGCACTGATCACGTGGCTGATCATGCACTGATCACGTAGCTATCATGCACTGATCACGTGACTGATCATGCACTGATCACGTGGCTGATCATGCACTGATCACGTGACTGATCATGCACTGATCACGTGACTGATCATGCACTGATCACGTGGATATCATGCACTGATCACGTGGCTGATCATGCACTGATCACGTGTCTGATCATGCACTGATCACGTGGCTGATCATGCACTGATCACGTAACTGATCATGCACTGATCACGTGGCTATCATGCACTGATCACGTGGCTGATCATGCACTGATCACGTGGCTGATCACACACTGTCACGTGACTGATCATGCACTGATCACGTGGCACTCATGCACTGATCACGTGGCTGATCATACACTGATCACGTAACTGATCATGCACTGATCACGTGGCTATCATGCACTGCTCACGTGGCTGATCATGCAATGATCACGTAGCTACCATATACTGGTCACGTGACTGATCATGCACTGATCACGTAAATGATCATGCACTGATCACGTGACTGATCATGCACTGATCACGTGACTGATCATGCACTGATCACGTGGCTATCATGCACTGATCACGTGGCTGATCATGCAATGATCACGTAGCAACCATGTACTGGTCACGTGACTGATCATGCACTGATCACGTAATTGATCATGCACTGATCACGTGGCTCATCATGCACTGATCACGTGGCTGATCACACACTGATCACGTGACTGATCATGCACTGATCACGTGGCTATCATGCACTGATCACGTGGCTATCATGCACTGATCACGTGGATATCATGCACTGATCACGTGGCTGATCATGCACTGATCACGTGACTGATCATGCACTGATCACGTGGCTATCATGCACTGATCACGTGGCTGATCATGCACTGATCACGTGACTGATCATGCACTGATCACGTGACTGATCATGCACTGATCACGTGGCTATCATGCACTGATCACGTGGCTGATCATGCACTGATCACGCAGCTATCATGCACTGATCACGTGACTGATCATGCACTGATCACGTGACTGATCATGCACTGATCACGTGGCTGATCATGCACTGATCACGTGACTGATCATGCACTGATCACGTGACTGATCATGCACTGATCACGTGGCTATCATGCACTGATCACGTGGCTGATCATGCACTGATCACGTAGCTGATCATGCACTGATCACGTGACTGATCATGCACTGATCACGTGACTGATCATGCACTGATCACGTGGCTGATCATGCACTGATCACGTGGCTGATCATGCACTGATCACGTGACTGATCATGCACTGATCACGTGGCTATCATGCACTGATCACGTGGCTATCATGCACTGATCACGTGGCTGATCATGCACTGATCACGTAGCTATCATGCACTGATCACGTGACTGATCATGCACTGATCACGTGGCTGATCATGCACTGATCACGTGGCTGATCATGCACTGATCACGTGACTGATCATGCACTGATCACGTGGATATCATGCACTGATCACGTGGCTGATCATGCACTGATCACGTGTCTGATCATGCACTGATCACGTGGCTGATCATGCACTGATCACGTAACTGATCATGCACTGATCACGTGGCTATCATGCACTGATCACGTGGCTGATCATGCACTGATCACGTGGCTGATCACACACTGTCACGTGACTGATCATGCACTGATCACGTGGCACTCATGCACTGATCACGTGGCTGATCATACACTGCTCACGTAACTGATCATGCACACATCACGTGGCTATCATGCACTGCTCACGTGGCTGATCATGCAATGATCACGTAGCTACCATATACTGGTCACGTGACTGATCATGCACAGATCACGTAAATGATCATGCACTGATCACGTGACTGATCATGCACTGATCACGTGACTGATCATGCACTGATCACGTGGCTATCATGCACTGCTCACGTGGCTGATCATGCAATGATCACGTAGCAACCATGTACTGTCACGTGACTGATCATGCACTGATCACGTAATTGATCATGCACTGATCACGTGGCTCATCATGCACTGATCACGTGGCTGATCACACACTATCACGTGACTGATCATGCACTGATCACGTGGCTATCATGCACTGATCACGTGGCTATCATGCACTGATCACGTGGATATCATGCACTGATCACGTGGCTGATCACACACTGATCACGTGACTGATCATGCACTGATCACGTGGCTATCATGCACTGATCACGTGGCTGATCATGCACTGATCACGTAGCTACCATGCACTGATCACGTGACTGATCATGCACTGATCACGTGACTGATCATGCACTGATCACGTGGCTGATCATGCACTGATCACGTGACTGATCATGCACTGATCACGTGACTGATCATGCACTGATCACGTGGCTATCATGCACTGATCACGTGGCTGATCATGCACTGATCACGCAGCTACATGCACTGATCACGTGACTGATCATGCACTGATCACGTGATTGATCATGCACTGATCACGTGGCTGATCATGCACTGATCACGTGACTGATCATGCACTGATCACGTGACTGATCATGCACTGATCACGTGGCTATCATGCACTGATCACGTGGCTGATCATGCACTGATCACGCAGCTATCATGCACTGATCACGTGACTGATCATGCACTGATCACGTAACTGATCATGCACTGATCACGTGGCTGATCATGCACTGATCACGTGGCTGATCATGCACTGATCACGTGGCTATCATGCACTGATCACGTGGCTGATCATGCACTGATCATGTAGCTACCATGTACTGGTCACGTGAATGATCATACACCCATCAGGTGACTGATCATGCACTGATCACGTGGCTATCATGCACTGATCACGAGACTGATCATGCACTGATCACGTCTAATCATGCACTGATCACATGACTGCCCATGCACTGATCACGTGGATGATCATACACTATCATGTGACAGATCATGCACTGATCACGTGGCTGATCATGCACTGATACCGTGACTGAGCATGGACTGATCACATGACTATCATGTAGTGATCACGTGACTTAATGGCACTGATCATGTGACTGATCATGCGCTGATCATGTTTGCTATCATACACTGATCATGTGCCTCTGGAGGCAATAAACAAAGAGCTGAGTAGGCACGAATCAAACAGTCAGCAGGCAATAATCATGGAACTCAGCTGTGAGGAATCATGCTGCTCAGCTGGCAATAATCAAGCAGCTGAGCAGGCAGGAATTACGCAGCACAGCTGGCAATTGTCAAGCAGATGACAGGCAGGAATCGTGCAGCTCAGCTGGCAATTGTCAAGCAGATGAGCAGACAGTAATCACGCAGCTCAGCAGGCCCTGATCACGTGACTGAGCATGCACTGTTCACGTGGCTGATCATACACTGATCACGTGATTGATCATGCACTGATCACGTGGCTGATCATGCACTGATCACGTGTCTGATCATGCACTGATCACGTGGCTGATCATGCACTGATCACGTAACTGATCATGCACTGATCACGTGGCTATCATGCACTGATCACGTGGCTGATCATGCACTGATCACGTGACTGATCATGCACTGATCACGTGGCTATCATGCACTGATCACGTGGCTGATCATGCACTGATCACGTGCTATCATGTACTGTCACGTGACTGATCATGCACTGATCACGTGACTGATCATGCACTGATCACGTGGCTATCATGCACTGATCACGTGGCTATCATGCACTGATCACGTGGCTGATCATGCACTGATCACGTAGCTATCATGCACTGATCACGTGACTGATCATGCACTGATCACGTGACTGATCATGCACTGATCACGTGACTGATCATGCACTGATCACGTGACTGATCATGCACTGATCACGTGACTGATCATGCACTGATCACGTGGCTATCATGCACTGATCACGTGGCTGATCATGCACTGATCACATGACTGATCATGCACTGATCACGTGGCTTATCATGCACTGATCATGTGACTGATCATGCACTGATCATGTTTGGTATCATACACTGATCATGTGCCTCTGGAGGCAATGAACAAAGAGCTGAGTAGGCACGAATCAGTCAGCAGGCTATAATCATGGAACTCAGCTGTGAGAAATCATGCTGCTCAGCTGGCAATAATCAAGTGGCTGAGCAGGCAGGAATTACGCAGCACAGCTGGCAATTGTCAAGCAGATGACAGGCAGGAATCGTGCAGCTCAGCTGGCAATTGTCAAGCAGATGAGCAGACAGTAATCACGCAGCTCAGCAGGCCCTGATCACGTGACTGAGCATGCACTGTTCACGTGGCTGATCATACACTGATCACGTGACTGATCATGCACTGATCACGTGACTGATCATGCACTGATCACGTGGCTGATCATGCACTGATCACGTGGCTGACATGCACTGATCACGTGGCTGATCATGCACTGATCACGTGGCTGATCATGCACTGATCACGTGACTGATCATGCACTGATCACGTGGCTGATCATGCACTGATCACGTGGCTGATCATGCACTGATCACGTGGCTGATCATGCACTGATCACGTGGCTATCATGCACTGATCACGTGGCTGATCATGCACTGATCACGTAGCTACATATGCAGGTCACGTGACTGATCATGCACTGATCACGTGACTGATCATGCACTGATCACGTGGCTATCATGCACTGATCACGTGACTGATCATGCACTGATCACGTCTATATCATGCACTGATCACGTGACTGATCATGCACTGATCACGTGACTGATCATGCACTGATCACGTGGCTGATCATGCACTGATCACGTGGCTGATCATGCACTGATCACGTGACTGATCATGCACTGATCACGTGGCTGATCATGCACTGATCACGTGATTGATCATGCACTGATCACGTGGCTGATCATGCACTGATCACGTGGCTGATCATGCACTGATCACGTGACTGATCATGCACTGATCACGTGGCTGATCATGCACTGATCACGTGACTGATCATGCACTGATCACGTGGCTGATCATGCACTGATCACGTGGCTGATCATGCACTGATCACGTGACTGATCATGCACTGATCACGTGACTGATCATGCACTGATCACGTGGCTATCATGCACTGATCACGTGGCTGATCATGCACTGATCACGTGACTGATCATGCACTGATCACGTGACTGATCATGCACTGATCACGTGACTGATCATGCACTGATCACGTGGCTATCATGCACTGATCACGTGGCTATCATGCACTGATCACGTGGCTGATCACACACTATCACGTGACTGATCATGCACTGATCACGTGGCTATCATGCACTGATCACGTGGCTGATCATGCACTGATCACGTAGCTATCATGCACTGATCACGTGACTGATCATGCACTGATCACTGACTGATCATGCACTGATCACGTGACTGATCATGCACTGATCACGTGGCTATCATGCACTGATCACGTGGCTGATCATGCACTGATCACTGGCTACCATGCACTGATCACATGACTGATCATGCACTGATCACATGACTGATCATGCACTGATCACGTGGCTAATCATGCATGATCATGTGACTGATCATGTGCTGATCATGTTTGCTATCATACACTGATCATGTGCCTCTGGAGGCAATGAACAAAGAGCTGAGTAGGCACGAATCAGTCAGCAGGCAATAATCATGGAACTCAGCTGTGAGGAATCATGCTGCTCAGCTGGCAATAATCAAGCAGCTGAGCAGGCAGGAATTACGCAGCACAGCTGGCAATTGTCAAGCAGATGACAGGCAGGAATCATGCAGCTCAGCTGGCAATTGTCAAGCAGATGAGCAGACAGTAATCACGCAGCTCAGCAGGCCCTGATCACGTGACTGAGCATGCACTGTTCACGTGGCTGATCATACACTGATCACGTGATGATCATGCACTGATCACGTGGATATCATGCACTGATCACGTGGCTGATCATACACTGTTCACGTGTCTGACCATGCACTGATCACGTGGCTGATCATACACTGATCACGTAACTGATCATGCACTGATCACGTGGCTGATCATGCACTGATCACGTGGCTGATCACACACTGTCACGTGACATATCATGCACTGATCACGTGGCACTCATGCACTGATCACGTGGCTGATCATACACTGCTCACGTAACTGATCATGCACACATCACGTGGCTATCATGCACTGCTCACGTGGCTGTCATGCAATGATCACGTAGCTGCCATATACTGGTCACGTGACTGATCATGCACTGATCACGTGAATGATCATGCACTGATCACGTGACTGATCATGCACTGATCACGTGACTGATCATGCACTGATCACGTGGCTATCATGCACTGATCACGTGGCTGATCATGCACTGATCACGTAGCAATCATGCACTGATCACGTGACTGATCATGCACTGATCACGTGGCTATCATGCACTGATCACGTGGCTGATCATGCATGATCACGCAGCTACCATGTACTGGTCACATGACTGATCATGCACTGATCACGTGACTGATCATGCACTGATCACGTGGCTATCATGCACTACTCACGTGGCTGATCATGCAATGATCATGTAGCTACCATGTACAGGTCACGTGAATGATCATACACCCATCAGGTGACTGATCATGCACTGATCACGTGGCTATCATGCACTGATCACGAGACTGATCATGCACTGATCACGTCTATATCATGCACTGATCACATGACTGCCCATGCACTGATCACGTGGATGATCATACACTAATCATGTGACAGATCATGCACTGATCACGTGGCTGATCATGCACTGATACCGTGACTGAGCATGGACTGATCACATGACTATCATGTAGTGATCACGTGACTTAATGGCGCTGATCATGTGACTGATCATGCGCTGATCATGTTTGCTATCATACACTGATCATGTGCCTCTGGAGGCAATAAACAAAGAGCTGAGTAGGCACGAATCAAACAGTCAGCAGGCAATAATCATGGAACTCAGGTGTGAGGAATCATGCTGCTCAGCTGGCAATAATCAAGCAGCTGAGCAGGCAGGAATTACGCAGCACAGCTGGCAATTGTCAAGCAGATGACAGGCAGGAATCGTGCAGCTCAGCTGGCAATTGTCAAGCAGATGAGCAGACAGTAATCACGCAGCTCAGCAGGCCCAGATCACGTGACTGAGCATGCACTGTTCACGTGGCTGATCATACACTGATCACGTGATGATCATGCACTGATCACTTGGATATCATGCACTGATCACGTGGCTGATCATACACTGTTCACGTGTCTGATCATGCACTGATCACGTGGCTATCATGCACTGATCACGTGGCTGATCATGCACTGTTCACGTGGCTGATCACACACCTGTCACGTGACATATCATGCACTGATCACGTGGCACTCATGCACTGATCACGTGGCTGATCATACTCTGCTCACGTAACTCATGCACACATCACGTGGCTATCATGCACTGCTCACGTGGCTCGTCATGGAATGATCACGTAGCTACCATATACTGGTCACGTGACTGATCATGCACTGATCACGTAAATGATCATGCACTGTTCACGTGACTGATCATGCACTGATCACGTGACTGATCATGCACTGATCACGTGGCTATCATGCTCTGCTCACGTGGCTGATCATGCAACGATCACGTAGCAACCATGTACTGGTCACGTGACTGATCATGCACTGATCACGTAATTGATCATGCACTGATCACGTGGCTCATCATGCACTGATCACGTGGCTGATCACACATGTATCACGTGACTGATCATGCACTGATCACGTGGCTATCATGCACTGATCACGTGACTGATCATGCACTGATCACGTCTATATCATGCACTGATCACGTGACTGATCATGCACTGATCACGTGGATGATCATGCACTGATCACGTGACTGATCATGCACTGATCACGTGGCTGATCATGCACTGATCACGTGGCTGATCATGCACTGATCACGTGACTGATCATGCACTGATCACGTGACTGATCATGCACTGATCACGTGGCTATCATGCACTGATCACGTGGCTGATCATGCACTGATCACGCAGCTATCATGCACTGATCACGTGACTGATCATGCACTGATCACGTGACTGATCATGCACTGATCACGTGGCTGATCATGCACTGATCACGTGGCTGATCATGCACTGATCACGTGGCTGATCACACATGATCACGTGACTGATCATGCACTGATCACGTGGCTATCATGCACTGATCACGTGGCTGATCATGCACTGATCACGTGACTGATCATGCACTGATCACGTGGCTATCATGCACTGATCACGTGGCTATCATGCACTGATCACGTGGCTGATCATGCACTGATCACGTAACTGATCATGCACTGATCACGTGGCTGATCACACTGATCACGTGGCTGATCATGCACTGATCACGTGGCTATCATGCACTGATCACGTGGCTGATCACACACGATCACGTGACTGATCATGCACTGATCACGTGGCTGATCATGCACTGATCACGTGGCTATCATGCACTGATCACGTGGCTGATCATGCACTGATCACGTAGCTACCATGCACTGATCACGTGACTGATCATGCACTGATCACGTACTGATCATGCACTGATCACGTGGCTGATCATGCACTGATCACGTGGCTGATCATGCACTGATCACGTAACTGATCATGCACTGATCACGTGACTGATCATGCACTGATCACGTGGCTATCATGCACTGATCACGTGGCTGGACATGCACTGATCACGTGCCTGATCATGCACTGATCACGTGGCTGATCATGCACTGATCACGTGACTGATCATGCACTGATCACGTGGCTGATCATGCACTGATCACGTGGCTATCATGCACTGATCACGTGGCTGATCATGCATGATCACGCAGCTACCATGCACTGATCACGTGACTGATCATGCACTGATCACGTGACTGATCATGCACTGATCACGTGGCTGATCATGCACTGATCACGTGGCTGATCATGCACTGATCACGTGACTGATCATGCACTGATCACGTCTATCATGCACTGATCATGACTACCATGCACTGATCACGTGACTGATCATGCACTGATCACGTGACTGATCATGCACTGATCACGTGGCTATCATGCACTACTCACGTGGCTGATCATGCAATGAACATGTAGCTACCATGTACAGGTCACGTGAATGATCATACACCCATCAGGTGACTGATCATGCACTGATCACGTGGCTATCATGCACTGATCACGAGACTGATCATGCACTGATCACGTCTATATCATGCACTGATCACATGACTGCCCATGCACTGATCACGTGGATGATCATACACTAATCTGTGACAGATCATGCACTGATCACGTGGCTGATCATGCACTGATACCGTGACTGAGCATGGACTGATCACATGACTATCATGTAGTGATCACGTGACTTAATGGCGCTGATCATGTGACTGATCATGCGCTGATCATGTTTGCTATCATACACTGATCATGTGCCTCTGGAGGCAATAAACAAAGAGCTGAGTAGGCACGAATCAAACAGTCAGCAGGCAATAATCATGGAACTCAGGTGTGAGGAATCATGCTGCTCAGCTGGCAATAATCAAGCAGCTGAGCAGGCAGGAATTACGCAGCACAGCTGGCAATTGTCAAGCAGATGACAGGCAGGAATCGTGCAGCTCAGCTGGCAATTGTCAAGCAGATGAGCAGACAGTAATCACGCAGCTCAGCAGGCCCAGATCACGTGACTGAGCATGCACTGTTCACGTGGCTGATCATACACTGATCACGTGATGATCATGCACTGATCACTTGGATATCATGCACTGATCACGTGGCTGATCATATACTGTTCACGTGTCTGACCATGCACTGATCACGTGGCTGATCATACACTGCTCACGTAACTGATCATGCACTGATCACGTGGCTATCATGCACTGATCACGTGGCTGAACTTGCACTGTTCACTTGGCTGATCACACACCTGTCACGTGACATATCATGCACTGATCACGTGGCACTCATGCACTGATCACGTGGCTGATCATACTCTGCTCACGTAACTCATGCACACATCACGTGGCTATCATGCACTGCTCACGTGGCTCGTCATGGAATGATCACGTAGCAACCATATACTGGTCACGTGACTGATCATGCACTGATCACGTAAATGATCATGCACTGTTCACGTGACTGATCATGCACTGATCACGTGACTGATCATGCACTGATCACGTGGCTATCATGCTCTGCTCACGTGGCTCATGCACTGATCACGTGGCTATCATGCACTGATCACGTGGCTGATCATGCACTGATCACGTAGCAACCATGCACTGATCACGTGACTGATCATGCACTGATCACGTGACTGATCATGCACTGATCACGTGGCTGATCATGCACTGATCACGTGATGATCATGCACTGATCACGTGGATATCATGCACTGATCACGTGGCTGATCATGCACTGATCACGTGACTGATCATGCACTGATCACGTGGCTGATCATGCACTGATCACGTGACTGATCATGCACTGATCACGTGGCTATCATGCACTGATCACGTGGCTGATCATGCACTGATCACGTGGCTGATCACACACTGTCACGTGACTATCATGCACTGATCACGTGGCACTCATGCACTGATCACGTGGCTGATCATACTCTGATCACGTAACTCATGCACTCATCACGTGGCTATCATGCACTGCTCACGTGGCTGTCATGGAATGATCACGTAGCTACCATATACTGATCACGTGACTGATCATGCACTGATCACGTGAATGATCATGCACTGATCACGTGACTGATCATGCACTGATCACGTGACTGATCATGCACTGATCACGTGGCTATCTTGCTCTGCTCACGTGGCTGATCATGCACTGATCACGTAGCAACCATGTACTGTCACGTGACTGATCATGCACTGATCACGTAATTGATCATGCACTGATCACGTGGCTCATCATGCACTGATCACGTGGCTGATCACACACTGATCACGTGACTGATCATGCACTGATCACGTGGCTGATCATGCACTGATCACGTGTGATCATGCACTGATCACGTGGCTATCATGCACTGATCACGTGGCTGATCATGCACTGATCACGTAGCTATCATGCACTGGTCACGTGACTGATCATGCACTGATCACGTAATTGATCATGCACTGATCACGTGGCTGATCATGCACTGATCACGTGGCTGATCACACTGATCACGTGACTGATCATGCACTGATCACGTGACTGATCATGCACTGATCACGTGGCTATCATGCACTGATCACGTGGATATCATGCACTGATCACGTGGCTGATCACACACGTATCACGTGACTGATCATGCACTGATCACGTGGCTATCATGCACTGATCACGTGGCTATCATGCACTGATCACGTGGCTGATCATGCAATGATCACGGAGCTGCCATGCACTGATCACGTGACTGATCATGCACTGATCACGTGATTGATCATGCACTGATCACGTGACTGATCATGCACTGATCACGTGACTGATCATGCACTGATCACGTGACTGATCATGCACTGATCACGTGGCTATCATGCACTGATCACGTGGCTGATCATGCACTGATCACGCAGCTACCATGCACTTGTCACGTGACTGATCATGCACTGATCACGTAATTGATCATGCACTGATCACGTGGCTTATCATGCACTGATCATGTGACTGATCATGCACTGATCATGTTTGGTGTCATACACTGATCATGTGCCTCTGGAGGCAATGAACATAGAGCTGAGTAGGCAGGAATCAGTCAGCAGGCTATAATCATGGAACTCACCTCTGAGAAATCATGCTGCTCAGCTGGCAATAATCAAGTAGATGAGCAGGCAGGAATTACGCAGCACAGGTGGCAATTGTCAAGCAGATGACAGGCAGGAATCGTGCAGCTCAGCTGGCAATTGTCAAGCAGATGAGCAGACAGTAATCACGCAGCTCAGCAGGCCCTGATCACGTGACTGAGCATGCACTGTTCACGTGGCTGATCACACACTGATCACGTGACTGATCATGCACTGATCACGTGACTGATCATGCACTGATCACGTGGCTATCATGCACTGATCACGTGGCTGATCATGCACTGATCACGTGGCTGATCATGCACTGATCACGTGGCTGATCATGCACTGATCACGTGACTGATCATGCACTGATCACGTGGCTGATCATGCACTGATCACGTGGCTATCATGCACTGATCACGTGGCTGATCATGCACTGATCACGCAGCTATCATGCACTGATCACGTGACTGATCATGCACTGATCACGTGACTGATCATGCACTGATCACGTGTCTGATCATGCACTGATCACGTGGCTATCATGCACTGCTCACGTGGCTGATCATGCATGATCACGCAGCTACCATGTACTGGTCACATGACTGATCATGCACTGATCACGTGACTGATCATGCAGTGATCACGTGGCTATCATGCACTACTCACGTGGCTGATCATGCAATGATCATGTAGCTACCATGTACAGGTCACGTGAATGATCATACACCCATCAGGTGACTGATCATGCACTGATCACGTGGCTATCATGCACTGATCACGAGACTGATCATGCACTGATCACGTCTATATCATGCACTGATCACATGACTGCCCATGCACTGATCACGTGGATGATCATACACTAATCTTGTGACAGATCATGCACTGATCACGTGGCTGATCATGCACTGATACCGTGACTGAGCATGGACTGATCACATGACTATCATGTAGTGATCACGTGACTTAATGGCGCTGATCATGTGACTGATCATGCGCTGATCATGTTTGCTATCATACACTGATCATGTGCCTCTGGAGGCAATAAACAAAGAGCTGAGTAGGCACGAATCAAACAGTCAGCAGGCAATAATCATGGAACTCAGGTGTGAGGAATCATGCTGCTCAGCTGGCAATAATCAAGCAGCTGAGCAGGCAGGAATTACGCAGCACAGCTGGCAATTGTCAAGCAGATGACAGGCAGGAATCGTGCAGCTCAGCTGGCAATTGTCAAGCAGATGAGCAGACAGTAATCACGCAGCTCAGCAGGCCCAGATCACGGGACTGAGCATGCACTGTTCACGTGGCTGATCATACACTGATCACGTGATGATCATGCACTGATCACTTGGATATCATGCACTGATCACGTGGCTGATCATACACTGTTCACGTGTCTGACCATGCACTGATCACGTGGCTGATCATACACTGCTCACGTAACTGATCATGCACTGATCACGTGGCTATCATGCACTGATCACGTGGCTGAACATGCACTGTTCACGTGGCTGATCACACACCTGTCACGTGACATATCATGCACTGATCACGTGGCACTCATGCACTGATCACGTGGCTGATCATACTCTGCTCACGTAACTCATGCACACATCACGTGGCTATCATGCACTGCTCACGTGGCTCGTCATGGAATGATCACGTAGCAACCATATACTGGTCACGTGACTGATCATGCAAAGATCACGTAAATGATCATGCACTGGTCACGTGACTGATCATGTACTGATCACGTGACTGATCATGCACTGATCACGTGGCTATCATGCTCTGCTCACATGGCTGATCATGCAATGATCACGTAGCAACCATGTACTGGTCACGTGACTGATCATGCACTGATCACGTAATTGATCCTGCACTGATCATGTGGCTCATCATGCACTGATCACGTGGCTGATCACACATGTATCACGTGACTGATCATGCACTGATCACGTGGCTCTCATGCACTGATCACGTGGCTGTCATGCACTGATCACGTGGATATCATGCACTGATCACGTGGCTGATCACACACGTATCACATGACTGATCATGCACTGATCACGTGGCTATCATGCACTGATCACGTGGCTATCATGCACTGATCACGTGGCTGATCATGCAATGATCACGTAGCTACCATGTACTGGTCACGTGACTGATCATGCACTGATCACGTAATTGATCATGCACTGATCACGTGGCTGATCATGCACTGATCACGTGGCTGATCATGCACTGATCACGTAACTGATCATGCACTGATCACGTGACTGATCATGCACTGATCACGTGGCTATCATGCACTGATCACGTGGCTGACATACACTGATCACGTGCCTGATCATGCACTGATCACGTGGCTGATCATGCACTGATCACGTGGCTGATCATGCACTGATCACGTGGCTGATCATGCACTGATCACGTGGCTATCATGCACTGGTCACGTGACTGATCATGCACTGATCACGTGACTGATCATGCACTGATCACGTGGCTATCATGCACTGATCACGTGACTGATCATGCACTGATCACGGTCTGATCATGCACTGATCACATGACTGATCATGCACTGATCACGTGGATGATCATACACTGATCAGGTGACTGATCATGCACTGATCACGTGGCTATCATGCACTGATCACGAGACTGATCATGCACTGATCACGTCTATATCATGCACTGATCACATGACTGCCCATGCACTGATCACGTGGATGATCATACACTAATCTGTGACAGATCATGCACTGATCACGTGGCTGATCATGCACTGATACCGTGACTGAGCATGGACTGATCACATGACTATCATGTAGTGATCACGTGACTTAATGGCGCTGATCATGTGACTGATCATGCGCTGATCATGTTTGCTATCATACACTGATCATGTGCCTCTGGAGGCAATAAACAAAGAGCTGAGTAGGCACGAATCAAACAGTCAGCAGGCAATAATCATGGAACTCAGGTGTGAGGAATCATGCTGCTCAGCTGGCAATAATCAAGCAGCTGAGCAGGCAGGAATTACGCAGCACAGCTGGCAATTGTCAAGCAGATGACAGGCAGGAATCGTGCAGCTCAGCTGGCAATTGTCAAGCAGATGAGCAGACAGTAATCACGCAGCTCAGCAGGCCCAGATCACGTGACTGAGCATGCACTGTTCACGTGGCTGATCATACACTGATCACGTGATGATCATGCACTGATCACTTGGATATCATGCACTGATCACGTGGCTGATCATGCACTGATCACGTGCTGACCATGCACTGATCACGTGGCTGATCATGCACTGATCACGTAACTGATCATGCACTGATCACGTGGCTCATCATGCACTGATCACGTGGCTGATCACACATGATCACGTGACTGATCATGCACTGATCACGTGGCTATCATGCACTGATCACGTGGCTATCATGCACTGATCACGTGGCTGATCATGCACTGATCACGTGGCTGATCATGCACTGATCACGTGACTGATCATGCACTGATCACGTGGCTATCATGCACTGATCACGTGGCTGATCATGCAATGATCACGTAGCAACCATGTACTGGTCACGTGACTGATCATGCACTGATCACGTAATTGATCATGCACTGATCACGTGGATCATCATGCACTGATCACGTGGCTGATCACACATGATCACGTGACTGATCATGCACTGATCACGTGGCTGATCATGCACTGATCACGTGGCTATCATGCACTGATCACGTGGCTGATCATGCACTGATCACGTGACTGATCATGCACTGATCACGTGGCTGATCATGCACTGATCACGTGGCTATCATGCACTGATCACGTGGCTGATCATGCATGATCACGCAGCTACCATGCACTGATCACGTGACTGATCATGCACTGATCACGTGACTGATCATGCACTGATCACGTGACTGATCATGCACTGATCACGTGGCTATCATGCACTGATCACGTGGCTGATCATGCATGATCACGCAGCTACCATGTACTGGTCACATGACTGATCATGCACTGATCACGTGACTGATCATGCACTGATCACGTGGCTATCATGCACTACTCACGTGGCTGATCATGCAATGATCATGTAGCTACCATGTACAGGTCACGTGAATGATCATACACCCATCAGGTGACTGATCATGCACTGATCACGTGGCTATCATGCACTGATCACTGACTGATCATGCACTGATCACGTCTATATCATGCACTGATCACATGACTGCCATGCACTGATCACGTGGCTGATCATGCACTGATCACGTGACTGAGCATGGACTGATCACATGACTATCATGTAGTGATCACGTGACTTAATGGCGCTGATCATGTGACTGATCATGCACTGATCATGTTTGCTATCATACACTGATCATGTGCCTCTGGAGGCAATAAACAAAGAGCTGAGTAGGCACGAATCAAACAGTCAGCAGGCAATAATCATGGAACTCAGGTGTGAGGAATCATGCTGCTCAGCTGGCAATAATCAAGCAGCTGAGCAGGCAGGAATTACGCAGCACAGCTGGCAATTGTCAAGCAGATGACAGGCAGGAATCGTGCAGCTCAGCTGGCAATTGTCAAGCAGATGAGCAGACAGTACTCACGCAGCTCAGCAGGCCCTGATCACGTGACTGACCATGCACTGTTCACGTGGCTGATCATGCACTGATCACGTGGCTGATCATGCACTGATCACGTGGCTATCATGCACTGATCACGTGACTGATCATGCACTGATCACGTGACTGATCATGCACTGATCACGTGGCTATCATGCACTTCTCACGTGGCTGATCATGCACTGATCACGTGGCTATGATCACGTGTGACTGATCATGCACTGATCACGTGGCTGATCATGCACTGATCACGTGGCTGATCATGCACTGATCACGTGGCTGATCACACATGATCACGTGACTGATCATGCACTGATCACGTGGCTATCATGCACTGATCACGTGACTGATCATGCACTGATCACGTCTATATCATGCACTGATCACGTGACTGATCATGCACTGATCACGTGGATGATCATGCACTGATCACGTGACTGATCATGCACTGATCACGTGGCTGATCATGCACTGATCACGTGGCTGATCATGCACTGATCACGTGACTGATCATGCACTGATCACGTGACTGATCATGCACTGATCACGTGGCTATCATGCACTGATCACGTGGCTGATCATGCATGATCACGCAGCTACCATGTACTGGTCACATGACTGATCATGCACTGATCACGTGACTGATCATGCACTGATCACGTGGCTATCATGCACTACTCACGTGGCTGATCATGCAATGAACATGTAGCTACCATGTACAGGTCACGTGAATGATCATACACCCATCAGGTGACTGATCATGCACTGATCACGTGGCTATCATGCACTGATCACGTGACTGATCATGCACTGATCACGTCTATATCATGCACTGATCACATGACTGCCCATGCACTGATCACGTGGATGATCATACACTAATCATGTGACAGATCATGCACTGATCACGTGGCTGATCATGCACTGATACCGTGACTGAGCATGGACTGATCACATGACTATCATGTAGTGATCACGTGACTTAATGGCGCTGATCATGTGACTGATCATGCGCTGATCATGTTTGCTATCATACACTGATCATGTGCCTCTGGAGGCAATAAACAAAGAGCTGAGTAGGCACGAATCAAACAGTCAGCAGGCAATAATCATGGAACTCAGGTGTGAGGAATCATGCTGCTCAGCTGGCAATAATCAAGCAGCTGAGCAGGCAGGAATTACGCAGCACAGCTGGCAATTGTCAAGCAGATGACAGGCAGGAATCGTGCAGCTCAGCTGGCAATTGTCAAGCAGACGAGCAGACAGTAATCACGCAGCTCAGCAGGCCCAGATCACGTGACTGAGCATGCACTGTTCACGTGGCTGATCATACACTGATCACGTGATGATCATGCACTGATCACTTGGATATCATGCACTGATCACGTGGCTGATCATACACTGTTCACGTGTCTTACCATGCACTGATCACGTGGCTGATCATGCACTGATCACGTAACTGATCATGCACTGATCACGTGGCTATCATGCACTGATCACGTGGCTGATCATGCACTGATCACGTGGCTATCATGCACTGATCACGTGACTGATCATGCACTGATCACGTAATTGATCATGCACTGATCACGTGGCTGATCATGCACTGATCACGTGGCTGATCACACATGATCACGTGACTGATCATGCACTGATCACGTGGCTATCATGCACTGATCACGTGGCTATCATGCACTGATCACGTGGCTGATCATGCACTGATCACGTGACTGATCATGCACTGATCACGTGACTGATCATGCACTGATCACGTGGCTATCATGCACTGCTCACGTGGCTGATCATGCATGATCACGCAGCTACCATGTACTGGTCACGTGACTGATCATGCACTGATCACGTGGCGATCATGCACTGATCACGTGGCTGATCATGCACTGATCACGTGACTGATCATGCACTGATCACGTCTATATCATGCACTGATCACATGACTGCCCATGCACTGATCACGTGGATGATCATACACTAATCATGTGACAGATCATGCACTGATCACGTGGCTGATCATGCACTGATACCGTGACTGAGCATGGACTGATCACATGACTATCATGTAGTGATCACGTGACTTAATGGCGCTGATCATGTGACTGATCATGCGCTGATCATGTTTGCTATCATACACTGATCATGTGCCTCTGGAGGCAATAAACAAAGAGCTGAGTAGGCACGAATCAAACAGTCAGCAGGCAATAATCATGGAACTCAGGTGTGAGGAATCATGCTGCTCAGCTGGCAATAATCAAGCAGCTGAGCAGGCAGGAATTACGCAGCACAGCTGGCAATTGTCAAGCAGATGACAGGCAGGAATCGTGCAGCTCAGCTGGCAATTGTCAAGCAGATGAGCAGACAGTAATCACGCAGCTCAGCAGGCCCAGATCACGTGACTGAGCATGCACTGTTCACGTGGCTGATCATACACTGATCACGTGATGATCATGCACTGATCACGTGGATATCATGCACTGATCACGTGGCTGATCATACACTGATCACGTGTCTGACCATGCACTGATCACGTGGCTGATCATACACTGATCACGTGTCTGATCATGCACTGATCACGTGGCTGATCATGCACTGATCACGTGACTGATCATGCACTGATCACGTGGCTATCATGCACTGATCACGTGGCTGAACATGCACTGATCACGTGGCTGATCACACACCTGTCACGTGACATATCATGCACTGATCACGTGGCACTCATGCACTGATCACGTGGCTGATCATACACTGCTCACGTAACTCATGCACACATCACGTGGCTATCATGCACTGCTCACGTGGCTGTCATGGAATGATCACGTAGCTACCATATACTGGTCACGTGACTGATCATGCACTGATCACGTAAATGATCATGCACTGTTCACGTGACTGATCATGCACTGATCACGTGACTGATCATGCACTGATCACGTGGCTATCATGCACTGCTCACGTGGCTGATCATGCACTGATCACGTAGCAACCATGTACTGTCACGTGACTGATCATGCACTGATCACGTAATTGATCATGCACTGATCACGTGGCTCATCATGCACTGATCACGTGGCTGATCACACATGTATCACGTGACTGATCATGCACTGATCACGTGGCTCTCATGCACTGATCACGTGGCTATCATGCACTGATCACGTGGCTATCATGCACTGATCACGTGGCTGATCATGCACTGATCACGTGGCTATCATGCACTGATCACGTGACTGATCATGCACTGATCACGTAATGATCATGCACTGATCACGTGGCTGATCATGCACTGATCACGTGGCTGATCACACTGATCACGTGACTGATCATGCACTGATCACGTGACTGATCATGCACTGATCACGTGGCTATCATGCACTGATCACGTGGCTATCATGCACTGATCACGTGGCTGATCACACACTGATCACGTGACTGATCATGCACTGATCACGTGGCTATCATGCACTGATCACGTGGCTATCATGCACTGATCACGTGGCTGATCATGCACTGATCACGGAGCTGCCATGCACTGATCACGTGACTGATCATGCACTGATCACGTAATTGATCATGCACTGATCACGTGACTGATCATGCACTGATCACGTGACTGATCATGCACTGATCACGTGACTGATCATGCACTGATCACGTGGCTATCATGCACTGATCACGTGGCTGATCATGCAATGATCACGCAGCTACCATGTACTGTCACATGACTGATCATGCACTGATCACATAATTGATCATGCACTGATCACGTGGCTTATCATGCACTGATCATGTGACTGATCATGTGCTGATCATGTTTGGTGTCACACACTGATCATGTGCCTCTGGAGGCAATGAACATAGAGCTGAGTAGGCAGGAATCAGTCAGCAGGCTATAATCATGGAACTCACCTCTGAGAAATCATGCTGCTCAGCTGGCAATAATCAAGTAGATGAGCAGGCAGGAATTACGCAGCACAGGTGGCAATTGTCAAGCAGATGACAGGCAGGAATCGTGCAGCTCAGCTGGCAATTGTCAAGCAGATGAGCAGACAGTAATCACGCAGCTCAGCAGGCCCTGATCACGTGACTGAGCATGCACTGTTCACGTGGCTGATCACACACTGATCACGTGACTGATCATGCACTGATCACGTGACTGATCATGCACTGATCACGTGGCTATCATGCACTGATCACGTGGCTGATCATGCACTGATCACGTGGCTGATCATGCACTGATCACGTGGCTGATCATGCACTGATCACGTGACTGATCATGCACTGATCACGTGGCTGATCATGCACTGATCACGTGGCTATCATGCACTGATCACGTGGCTGATCATGCACTGATCACGCAGCTATCATGCACTGATCACGTGACTGATCATGCACTGATCACGTGACTGATCATGCACTGATCACGTGTCTGATCATGCACTGATCACGTGGCTATCATGCACTGATCACGTGGCTGATCATGCATGATCACGCAGCTACCATGTACTGATCACGTGACTGATCATGCACTGATCACGTGGCTATCATGCACTACTCACGTGGCTGATCATGCAATGATCATGTAGCTACCATGTACAGGTCACGTGAATGATCATACACCCATCAGGTGACTGATCATGCACTGATCACGTGGCTATCATGCACTGATCACTGACTGATCATGCACTGATCACGTCTATATCATGCACTGATCACATGACTGCCCATGCACTGATCACGTGGATGATCATACACTAATCATGTGACAGATCATGCACTGATCACGTGGCTGATCATGCACTGATACCGTGACTGAGCATGGACTGATCACATGACTATCATGTAGTGATCACGTGACTTAATGGCGCTGATCATGTGACTGATCATGCGCTGATCATGTTTGCTATCATACACTGATCATGTGCCTCTGGAGGCAATAAACAAAGAGCTGAGTAGGCACGAATCAAACAGTCAGCAGGCAATAATCATGGAACTCAGCTGTGAGGAATCATGCTGCTCAGCTGGCAATAATCAAGCAGCTGAGCAGGCAGGAATTACGCAGCACAGCTGGCAATTGTCAAGCAGATGACAGGCAGGAATCGTGCAGCTCAGCTGGCAATTGTCAAGCAGATGACAGGCAGGAATCATGCAGCTCAGCTGGCAATTGTCAAGCAGATGAGCAGACAGTAATCACGCAGCTCATCATGCACTGATCACGTGACTGATCATGCACTGATCACGTGGCTGATCATGCACTGATCACGTGATGATCATGCACTGATCACGTGGCTATCATGCACTGATCACGTGGCTGATCATACACTGATCACGTGTCTGATCATGCACTGATCACGTGGCTGATCATGCACTGATCACGTAACTGATCATGCACTGATCACGTGGCTATCATGCACTGATCACGTGGCTGATCATGCACTGATCACGTGGCTATCATGCACTGGTCACGTGACTGATCATGCACTGATCACGTGACTGATCATGCACTGATCACGTGGCTGATCATGCACTGATCACGTGGCTGATCACACACTGATCACGTGGCTGATCATGCACTGATCACGTGGCTATCATGCACTGATCACGTGGCTATCATGCACTGATCACGTGACTGATCATGCACTGATCACGTGACTGATCATGCACTGATCACGTGACTGATCATGCACTGATCACGTGACTGATCATGCACTGATCACGTGACTGATCATGCACTGATCACGTGGATATCATGCACTGATCACGTGACTGATCATGCACTGATCACGCAGCTATCATGCACTGATCACGTGACTGAGCATGGACTGATCACATGATTCATCATGCAGTGATCACGTGACTTAATGGCGCTGATCATGTGACTGATCATGCGCTGATCATGTTTGGTATCATACACTGATCATGTGCCTCTGGAGGCAATAAACAAAGAGCTGAGTAGGCAGGAATCAAACAGTCAGCAGGCAATAATCATGGAACTCAGGTGTGAGGAATCATGCTGCTCAGCTGGTAATAATCAAGCAGCTGAGCATGCAGGAATTACGCAGCACAGCTGGCAATTGTCAAGCAGATGACAGGCAGGAATCGTGCAGCTCAGCTGGCAATTGTCAAGCAGATGAGCAGACAGTAATCACGCAGCTCAGCAGGCCCAGATCACGTGACTGAGCATACACTGTTCACGTGGCTGATCATACACTGATCACGTGATGATCATGCACTGATCACGTGACTGATCATGCACTGATCACGTGGCTGATCATACACTGCTCACGTGTCTGATCATGCACTGATCACGTGGCTGATCATGCACTGCTCACGTGGCTGATCATGCACTGATCACGTGACTGATCATGCACTGATCACGTGGCTGATCATGCACTGATCACGTGGCTATCATGCACTGATCACGTGGCTGATCATGCATGATCACGCAGCTACCATGCACTGATCACGTGACTGATCATGCACTGATCACGTGACTGGTCATGGACTGATCACGTGGCTATCATGCACTGATCACGTGGCTGATCATGCACTGATCACGTGGCTATCATGCTCTGATCACGTGGCTGATCATGCACCGATCATGTAGCAATCATGTACTGGTCACGTGACTGATCATGCACTGATCACGTAATTGATCCTGCACTGATCACGTGGCTCATCACGCACTGATCACGTGGCTGATCACACATGTATCACGTGATCGACCATGCACTGATCACGTGGCTCTCATGCACTGATCACGTGGCTGATCATGCACTAATCATGTGGCTGATCATGCACCGATCACGTGACTGGTCATGCACTGATCACGTGGCTGATCATGCACTGATCACGTGACTGATCATGCACTGATCTCGTGACTGATCATGCAGTGATCACGTGGCTATCATGCACTGATCACGTGGCTGATCACGCATGATCACGTGGCTACCATACACTGGTCACATAACTGATCATGCACTGATCACGTGACTGATCATGCATTGATCACGTGGCTGATCATGAACTGATCACGTGGCTGGACATGCAATGATCACGGGACTGGTCGCGCAGTTTTCACGTCTATCATGCACTGATCACGTGACTGATCATGCACTGATCACGTGGCTGATCATGCACTGATCTTGTGACAGATCATGCACTGATCACGTGGCTGATCATGCACTGATCACGTGGCATCATGCACTGATCACGTGGCTGATCATGCACTGATCTCGTGACTGATCATGCACTGATCACGTGGCTATCATGCACTGCTCACGTGGCTGATCATGCATGATCACGCAGCTATCATGTACTGATCACATGACTGATCATGCACTGATCACGTGACTGATCATGCAGTGATCACGTGGCTATCATGCACTACTCACGTGGCTGATCATGCAATGTTCATGTAACTACCAGGTACAGGTCACGTGAATGATCATACACTCATCACGTGACTGATCATGCACTGTTCACGTGGATGATCATGCACTGATCTGGTGACATATCATGCACTGATCACGTGGCACCATGCACTGATCACGTGGCTGATCATGCACTGCTCTCGTGACTGATCATGCACTGATCACGTGGCTATCATGCTCTGCTCACGTGGCTGATCATGCACGATCACGTAGCAACCATGTACTGGTCACATGACTGATCATGCACTGATCACGTGACTGATCATGCAGTGATCACGTGGCTATCATGCACTACTCACGTGGCTGATCATGCAATGTTCATGTAACTACCAGGTACAGGTCTCGTGAATGATCATACACCCATCAGGTGACTGATCATGCACTGTTCACGTGGCTGATCACACACCTGTCTGGTGACATATCATGCACAGATCACGTGGCACTCATGCACTGATCACGTGACTGATCATGCACTGATCTCGTGTCTGATCATGCACTGATCACGGGGCTATCATGCACTGCTCACGTGGCTGATCATGCATGATCACGCAGCTACCATGTACTGGTCACAAGACTGATCATGCACTGATCACGTGATTGATCATGCAGTGAGCACGTGGCTATCATGCACTACTCACGTGGCTGATCATGCAATGATCATGTAGCTACCATGTACAGGTCACGTGAATGATCATACACCCATCAGGTGACTGATCATGCACTGATCACGTGGCTATCATGCACTGATCACGAGACTGATCATGCACTGATCACGTCTATATCTTGCACTGATCACATGACTGCCCATGCACTGATCACGTGGATGATCATACACTAATCATGTGACAGATCATGCACTGATCACTTGGATATCATGCACTGATCACGTGGCTAATCATACACTGTTCACGTGTCTGACCATGCACTGATCACGTGGCTGATCATACACTGCTCACGTAACTGATCATGCATTGATCACGTGACTGATCATGCACTGATCACGTGGCTACCATGCACTGATAACTTGGCTGGATATACACTGATCACGTGCCTGGTCATGCACTGATCACGTGGCTGATCATGCACTGATCACGTGGCTGAACATGCACTGTTCACGTGGTTGATCACACACCTCTCACGTGACATATCATGCACTGATCACCTGGCACTCATGCACTGATCACGTGGCTGATCATACTCTGCTCACGAAACTCATCGTGCACACATCACGTGGCTATCATGCACTGCTTACGTGGTTCGTCATGGAATGATCACGAAGCTACCATATACTGGTCACGTGACTGATCATGCACAGATCACGTAAATGATCATGCACTGTTCACGAGACTGAACGTGTACTGATCACGTGACTGATCATGCACTGATCACGTGGCTATCATGCACTGCTCACGTGGCTGATCATGCAACGATCGCGTAGCAACCATGTACTGGTCTCGTGACTGATCATGCACTGATCACGTAATTGATCCTGCACTGATTACCTGGCTCATCACGCACTGATCCGGTTGCTGATCACACACGTATCACGTGACTGATCATGTACAGATCACGTGACTAATCATGAAGTGATCACGTGGCTATCCTACACTGATCACGTGGATATCATGCACTGATCAAGTGGCTGACCACACACGTATCACTTGACTGATCATGCACTGATCACGGGGCTATCATGCACTGATCACGTGACTGATCATGCACAGATCACGTGACTGATCATGCACAGATCACGTGGCTATCATGCACTGCTCATGTGGCTGATCATGCAATGATCATACAGCTACCATGTACTAGTCACATGACTGATCATGCACTGATCAAATAATTGATCATGCACTGATCACCTGGCTTATCATGCATTGATCATATGACTGATCATGTACTGATCATGTTTGGCGTCACACACTGATCATGTGCCTCTGGAGGCAATGAACATAGAGCTGAGTAGGCAGGAATCAGTCAGCAGGCTATAATCATGGAACTCACCTCTGAGAAATCATGCTGCTCAGCTGGCAATAATCAAGTAGATGAGCAGGCAGGAATTACGCAGCACAGGTGGCAATTGTCAGGAGATGACAGGCAGGAATCGTGCAGCTCAGCTGGCAATTGTCAAGCAGATGAGCAGACAGTAATCACGCAGCTCAGCAGGCCCTGATCACGTGACTGAGCATGCACTGTTCACGTGGCTGATAATACACTGATCACGTGATTGATCATGCACTGATCACGTGATTGATCATGCACTGATCACGCGGATATCATGCACTGATCACGTGGCTCATCATACACTGGTCACGTGACTGATCATGCACTGATCACATGGCTATCATGCACTGCCCTCGTGGCTGATCATGCATTGATCACGCAGCTACCATGTACTGGTCACATGACTGATCATGCACTGATCACGTAATTGATCATGCACTGATCACCTGGCTTATCATGCATTGATCATGTGACTGATCATGTGCTGATCATGTTTGGTGTCACACACTGATCATGTGCCTATGGAGGCAATGAACATAGAGCTGAGTAGGCAGGAATCAGTCAGCAGGCTATAATCATGGAACTCTGCTCTGAGAAATCATGCTGCTGAGCTGGCAATAATCAAGTAGATGAGCAGGCAGGAATTACGCAGCACAGGTGGCAATTGTCAAACAGATGAGCAGACAGTAATCACGCATCTCAGCAGGCCCTGATCACGTGACTGAGCATGCACTGTTCACATGGCTGATCACACACCTATCACGTGACCGATCATGCACTTATCACGTGGCTTTCATGCACTGATCACGTGATTGCGCATGCATTGTTCACGTCATAGTATGCACTGATCACGTGGCTATCATGCCCTGATGACGTGGCTAATCATGCACTGATCATATGACTGATCATGCACTGATCACATAGCTATCTTGCACTGATCACTTGGCTGATCATACACTCATCACGGGACTGATTGTGCACTGATCAAGGCGCTATCATGCATTGATTACATGACTCCACATGCACTGATCACGTGGATGATCATGCACTGATCACGTGACTGACCATGCACTGATCACGTGACTGATCATGCACTGATCACGTGGCTATCATGCACTGATCACCTGGCTATCATGCACTGATCACGTGACTGATCATGCACTGATCACGAGTCTATCATGCACTGATCACTTGGCTGTACATACACTGATCACGTGGCTGTTCATGCACTGATCAGGTGGCGGATCATGCACTGATCACGTGACTGATCATGCACTGATCACGTGGCTATCATGCACTGATCACCTGGCTATAATGCACAGATCACGTGGCTGATCATGCACTGATCACGTGACTGATCATGCACTGATCACGAGTCTATCATGCACTGATCACTTGGCTGGACATACACTGATCACGAGACTGATCATGCACTGATCACGTGACTGATCATGCACTGATCACGTGGTTATCATGCACTGATCACATGGCTGGATATACACTGATCACGTGCCTGGTCATGCACTGATCACGTGGCTGATCATGCACTGATCACGTGACTGATCATGCACTGATCTCGTGTCTGATCATGCACTGATCACGTGGTTATCATGCACTTCTCACGTGTCTGATCATGTGATGATCACGCAGCTACCATGTACTGGTCACATGACTGATCATGCACTGATCACGTGACTGATCATGTACTGATCACGTAACTGATCATGCACTGATCACGTGGCTATCATGCTCTGCTCACGTGGCTGATCATGCAACGATCACGTAGCAACCATGCACTGATCACGTAATTGATCCTGCACTGATTACGTGGCTCATCATGCACTGATCACGTGGCTGACCACACACTTATCACTTGACTGATCATGCACTGATCACGGGGCTATCATGCACTGATCACGTGACTGATCATGCACAGATCACGTGACTGATCATGCACAGATCACGTGGCTATCATGCACTGCTCATGTGGCTGATCATGCAATGATCATACAGCTACCATGTACTAGTCACATGACTGATCATGCACTGATCAAATAATTGATCATGCACTGATCACCTGGCTTATCATGCATTGATCATATGACTGATCATGTACTGATCATGTTTGGCGTCACACACTGATCATGTGCCTCTGGAGGCAATGAACATAGAGCTGAGTAGGCAGGAATCAGTCAGCAGGCTATAATCATGGAACTCACCTCTGAGAAATCATGCTGCTCAGCTGGCAATAATCAAGTAGATGAGCAGGCAGGAATTACGCAGCACAGGTGGCAATTGTCAGGAGATGACAGGCAGGAATCGTGCAGCTCAGCTGGCAATTGTCAAGCAGATGAGCAGACAGTAATCACGCAGCTCAGCAGGCCCTGATAACGTGACTGAGCATGCACTGTTCACGTGGCTGATAATACACTGATCACGTGATTGATCATGCACTGATCACGCGATTGATCATGCACTGATCACGTGGATATCATGCACTGATCACGTGGCTCATCATACACTGGTCACGTGACTGATCATGCACTGATCACATGGCTATCATGCACTGCTCCCGTGGCTGATCATGCATTGATCACGCAGCTACCATGTACTGGTCACATGACTGATCATGCACTGATCACGTAATTGATCATGCACTGATCACCTGGCTTATCATGCATTGATCATGTGACTGATCATGTGCTGATCATGTTTGGTGTCACACACTGATCATGTGCCTATGGAGGCAATGAACATAGAGCTGAGTAGGCAGGAATCAGTCAGCAGGCTATAATCATGGAACTCTGCTCTGAGAAATCATGCTGCTGAGCTGGCAATAATCAAGTAGATGAGCAGGCAGGAATTACGCAGCACAGGTGGCAATTGTCAAACAGATGAGCAGACAGTAATCACGCATCTCAGCAGGCCCTGATCACGTGACTGAGCATGCACTGTTCACATGGCTGATCACACACCTATCACGTGACTGATCATGCACTTATCACGTGGCTTTCATGCACTGATCACGTGATTGCGCATGCATTGTTCACGTCATAGTATGCACTGATCACGTGGCTATCATGCCCTGATGACGTGGCTAATCATGCACTGATCATATGACTGATCATGCACTGATCACATAGCTATCTTGCACTGATCACTTGGCTGATCGTACACTCATCACGGGACTGATTGTGCACTGATCAAGGCGCTATCATGCATTGATTACATGACTCCACATGCACTGATCACGTGGATGATCATGCACTGATCACGTGACTGACCATGCACTGATCACGTGACTGATCATGCACTGATCACGTGGCTATCATGCACTGATCACTGGCTATCATGCACTGATCACGTGACTGATCATGCACTGATCACGAGTCTATCATGCACTGATCACTTGGCTGGACATACACTGATCACGTGCCTGGTCATGCACTGATCAGGTGGCGGATCATGCACTGATCACGTGACTGATCATGCACTGATCACGTGGCTATCATGCACTGATCACCTGGCTATAATGCACAGATCACGTGGCTGATCATGCACTGATCACGTGACTGATCATGCACTGATCACGAGTCTATCATGCACTGATCACTTGGCTGGACATACACTGATCACGTGACTGATCATGCACTGATCACGTGACTGATCATGCACTGATCACGTGGTTATCATGCACTGATCACATGGCTGGATATACACTGATCACGTGCCTGGTCATGCACTGATCACGTGGCTGATCATGCACTGATCACGTGACTGATCATGCACTGATCTCGTGTCTGATCATGCACTGATCACGTGGCTATCATGCACTTCTCACGTGTCTGATCATGTGATGATCACGCAGCTACCATGTACTGGTCACATGACTGATCATGCACTGATCACGTGACTGATCATGCAGTGATCACGTGGCTATCATGCACTACTCATGTGGCTGATCATGCATTGTTCATGTAACTACCAGGTACAGGTCACGTGAATGATCATACACCCATCAGGTGACTGATCATGCACTGATCACGTCTATATCATGCACTGATCACATGACTGCCCATGCACTGATCACGTGGATGATCATACACTAATCATGTGACAGATCATGCACTGATCACGTGGCTGATCATGCACTGACACTGTGACTGAGCATGGACTGATCACATGACTATCATGTAGTGATCACGTGACTTAATGGCTCTGATCATGTGACTGATCATGAGCTGATCATGTTTGCTATCATACACTGATCATGTGCCTCTGGAGGCAATAAACAAAGAGCTGAGTAGGCACGAATCAAACATTCAGCAGGCAATAATCATGGAACTCAGGTGTGAGGAATCATGCTGCTCAGCTGGCAATAATCAAGCAGCTGAGCAGGCAGGAATTACGCAGCACAGCTGGCAATTGTCAAGCAGATGACAGGCAAGAATCATGCAGCACAGCTGGCAATTGTCAAGCAGATGAGCAGACAGTAATCACGCAGCTCAGCAGGCCCTGATCACGTGCCTGGTCATGCACTGATCACGTGGCTGATCATGCATTTATCATTTGGCTGATCATGCACAGATCACGTGAATGATCACGCACTGTTCACGTGACTGATCATGTAATGATCACATGATTGATCATGCACTGATCTCGTGGCTATCATGCACTGATCATGTGGCTGTCATGCACTGATCACGTGGATATCATGCACTGATCACGTGGCTGATTACACACGTATCACATGACTGATCATGCACTGATCACGTGGTTATCATGCACTGATCAAGTGGCTATCATGCACTGATTATGTGGCTGATCAGGCAATGATCACGTAGCTACCATGTACTGGTCACGTGACTGATCATGCACTGATCACGTAATTGATAATGCACTGATCACGTGGCTGATCATGCACTGATCACGTGGCTGATCATACACTGATCACATAACTGATCATGCACTGATCACGTGACTGATCATGCACTGATCACGTGGCTATCATGCACTGATCACTTGGCTGGACATACACTGATCACGTGCCTGGTCATGCACTGATCACGTGGCTGATCATGCACTGATCACGTGACTGATCATGCACTGATCTCGTGTCTGATCATGCACTGATCACGTGGCTATCATGCACTGCTCACGTGGCTGATCATGCCATGATCACGCAGCTACCATGTACTGGTCACATGACTGATCATGCACTGATCACGTGACTGATCATGCAGTGATCACGTGGCTATCATGAACTACTCACGTGACTGACCATGCACTGATCACGTGATGGATCCTTCACTGATCAGTTGGCTATCATGCACTTATTACTTGGCTGATCATACACTGATCACGTGACTGATAATGCACTGATCATCTGGCTATCGTGCACTCATTACCTGGCTATCGTGCACTGATCACGTGGTTGATCATACACTGATCACGAGACTGATCATGCACTGATCACGTCTATATCATGCACTGATTACATGACTGCCCATGCACTGATCACCCGGATGATCATACACTGATCATGCGACAGATCATGCACTGATCACGTGGCTATCATGCACTGCTCACGCGGCTGTTCATGCAATGATCACGTAGCTATCATGTACTGGTCACGTGAGTGATCATGCACTGATCACGTAATTGATCATGCACTGATCAGGTGACTTATCATGCACTGTTAACGTTAGTGATCATGCACTGATCGCGAAACTGATCATGCACTGATCTCGTGGCTATGATGCACGGCTCATGTGGCTGATCATGCAATGATCACCTAGCTACCATATACTGGTCACGTAACTGATCATGCACTGATCACATAATTGATCATGCACTGATCATGTGGCTGATCATGCACTGATCACGTGGCTGATCATCCACTGATCACGTGACTGATCATGCACTGATCACGAGACTGATCATGCACTGATCACGTGGCTATCATGCACTGATCACGTGGCTGGTCATTCACTGATCACGTGCCTGGTCATGCACAGATTACATGACTGATCATGCACTGAACACGTGACTGATCATGCACTGATCACGTGGCTATCATGCACTACTCACGTGGCTGATCATGCAATGATCATGTAGCTACCATGTACCGGTGAGGTGACTGATCATACACCCATCAGATGACGGATCATGCACTGATCACGTGGCTATCATGCACTGTTCACGTGGCTGATCATACACTGATCACCTGCCTGGTCATGCACAGATCACGTGACAAATCATGAACTGATCACATAGCTATCATGAACTGATCACCTGGCTGATCATGCACTGATCACGTGGCTGATCATGCACTGATACCGAGACTGAGCATGGACTGATCACATGACTATCATGTAGTGATCACGTGACTTAATGGCGCTGATCATGTGACTGATCATGCGCTGATCATGTTTGCTATCATACACTGATCTTGTGCCTCTGGAGGCAATTAACAAAGAGCTGAGTAGGCACGAATCAAACAGTCAGCTGGCAATAATCATGGAACTCAGCTGTGAGGACTCATGCTGCTCAGCTGGAAATAATCAAGCAGCTGAGCAGGCAGGAATTACGCAGCACAGCTGGCAATTGTCAAGCAGATGACAGGCAGGGATCGTGCAGCTCAGCTGGCAATTGTCAAGCAGATGAGCAGACAGTAATCACGCAGCTCAGCAGGCCCTAATCACGTGACTGAGCATGCACTGTTCACGTGGCTGATCATACACTGATCACGTGATGATCATGCACTGATACTTGGATATCATGCACTGATAACGTGGCTGATCATACACTGTTCACGTGTCTGACCATGCACTGATCACGTGGCTGATCATACACTGCTCACGTAACTGATCATGCACTGATCACGTGGCTATCATGCACTGATCACGTGGCTGAACATGCACTGTCCACGTGGCTGATCACACACCTGTCACGTGACATAACATGCACTGATCACGTGGCACTCATGCACTGATCACGTGGCTGATCATACTCTGCTCACGTAACTGATCATGCACACATCACGTGGCTATCATGCACTTCTCACGTGGCTCGTCATGGAATGATCACGTAACTACCATATACTGGTAACGTGACCGATCATGCACAGATCACGTAAATGATCATGCACTGTCCACGTGACTGATCATGCACTGATCACGTAACTGATCATGCACTGATCACGTGGCTATCATGTTCTGCTCACGTGGCTGATCATGCAACGATCACGTAGCAACCATGCACTGATCACGTAATTGATCCTGCACTGATTACGTGGCTCATCATGCACTGATCACGTGGCTGACCACACACGTATCACGTGACTGATCATGCACTGATCACGTGGCTATCATGCACTGATCACGTGACTGATCATGCACTGATCACGTGACTGATCATGCACAGATCACGTGGCTATCATGCACTGATCATGTGGCTGATCATGCAATGATCATACAGCTACCATGTACTAGTCACATGACTGATCATGCACTGATCAAATAATTGATCATGCACTGATCACCTGGCTTATCATGCATTGATCATATGACTGATCATGTACTGATCATGTTTGGCGTCACACACTGATCATGTGCCTCTGGAGGCAATGAACATAGAGCTGAGTAGGCAGGAATCAGTCAGCAGGCTATAATCATGGAACTCACCTCTGAGAAATCATGCTGCTCAGCTGGCAATAATCAAGTAGATGAGCAGGCAGGAATTACGCAGCACAGGTGGCAATTGTCAGGAGATGACAGGCAGGAATCGTGCAGCTCAGCTGGCAATTGTCAAGCAGATGAGCAGACAGTAATCACGCAGCTCAGCAGGCCCTGATCACGTGACTGAGCATGCACTGTTCACGTGGCTGATCATACACTGATCACGTGACTGATCATGCACTGATCACGTGACTGATCATGCACTGATCACGTGGCTATCATGCACTGATCACGTGGCTGATCATGCACTGATCACGTGACTGATCATGCACTGATCACGTGGCTATCATGCACTGATCACGTGGCTGATCATGCACTGATCACTGGCTATCATGCACTGATCACGTGACTGATCATGCACTGATCACGTAACTGATCATGCACTGATCACGTGGCTTATCATGCACTGATCATGTGACTGATCATGCACTGATCATGTTTGGTGTCATACACTGATCATGTGCCTCTGGAGGCAATGAACATAGAGCTGAGTAGGCAGGAATCAGTCAGCAGGCTATAATCATGGAACTCTGCTCTGAGAAATCATGCTGCTCAGCTGGCAATAATCAAGCAGATGAGCAGGCAGGAATTACGCAGCACAGGTGGCAATTGTCAAGCAGATGAGCAGACAGTAATCACGCAGCTCAGCAGGCACTGATCACGTGACTGAGCATGCACTGATCACGTGGCTGATCACACACTGATCACGTGACTGATCATGCACTGATCACGTGGCTGATCATGCACTGATCACGTGATTGATCATGCACTGATCACGTCATATCATGCACTGATCACGTGGCTGATCATGCACTGATCACGTGGCTGATCATGCACTGATCACGTGACTGATCATGCACTGATCACGTGGCTATCATGCACTGATCACGTGGCTGATCATGCACTGATTCGGGACTGATCATGCACTGATCACGGGCTATCATGCACTGATCACATGACTGATCATGCACTGATCACGTGGATGATCATGCACTGATCACGTGACTGATCATGCACTGATCACGTGACTGATCATGCACTGATCACGTGGCTATCATGCACTGATCACGTGGCTATCATGCACTGATCACGTGACTGATCATGCACTGATCACGTGGCTATCATGCACTGATCACGTGGCTGATCATGCACTGATCACGTGACTGATCATGCACTGATCACGTGGCTGATCATGCACTGATCACGTGACTGATCATGCACTGATCACGTGGCTATCATGCACTGATCACGTGGCTATCATGCACTGATCACGTGGCTGATCATGCACTGATCACGTGACTGATCATGCACTGATCACGTGGCTATCATGCACTGATCACGTGGCTGATCATGCACTGATCACGTGACTGATCATGCACTGATCACGTGACTGATCATGCACTGATCACGTGGCTATCATGCACTGATCACGTGGCTGATCATGCACTGATCACGTGCCTGATCATGCACTGATCACGTGGCTGATCATGCACTGATCACGTGACTGATCATGCACTGATCACGTGACTGATCATGCACTGATCACGTGGCTATCATGCACTGATCACGTGGCTGATCATGCATGATCACGCAGCTACCATGTACTGGTCACATGACTGATCATGCACTGATCACGTGACTGATCATGCACTGATCACGTGGCTATCATGCACTACTCACGTGGCTGATCATGCAATGATCATGTAGCTACCATGTACTGGTCACGTGACTGATCATGCACCGATCAGGTGACTGATCATGCACTGATCACGTCTATATCATGCACTGATCACATGACTGCCCATGCACTGATCACGTGGATGATCATACACTAATCATGTGACAGATCATGCACTGATCACGTGGCTGATCATGCACTGACACTGTGACTTAGCATGGACTGATCACATGACTATCATGTAGTGATCACGTGACTTAATGGCGCTGATCATGTGACTGATCATGCGCTGATCATGTTTGCTATCATACACTGATCATGTGCCTCTGGAGGCAATAAACAAAGAGCTGAGTAGGCACGAATCAAACAGTCAGCAGGCAATAATCATGGAACTCAGGTGTGAGGAATCATGCTGCTCTGCTGGCAATAATCAAGCAGCTGAGCAGGCAGAAATTACGCAGCACACCTGGCAATTGTCAAGCAGATGACAGGCAGGAATCATGCAGCTCAGCTGGCAATTGTCAAGCAGATGAGCAGACAGTAATCACGCAGCTCAGCAGGCCCTGATCACGTGCCTGATCATGCACTGATCACGTGGCTGATCATGCACTGATCACGTGGCTGATCATGCACTGATCACGTGGCTGATCATGCACTGATCACGTGACTGATCATGCACTGATCACGTGCTGATCATGCACTGATCACGTGGCTGATCATGCACTGATCACGTGGCTGATCATGCACTGATCACGTGGCTATCATGCACTGATCACGTGGCTGATCACACACGTATCACATGACTGATCATGCACTGATCACGTGGCTATCATGCACTGATCACGTGGCTATCATGCACTGATCACGTGGCTGATCATGCAATGATCACGTAGCTACCATGCACTGGTCACGTGACTGATCATGCACTGATCACGTAATTGATCATGCACTGATCACGTGGCTGATCATGCACTGATCACGTGGCTGATCATGCACTGATCACGTAACTGATCATGCACTGATCACGTGACTGATCATGCACTGATCACGTGGCTATCATGCACTGATCACGTGGCTGATCATGCACTGATCACGTGCCTGATCATGCACTGATCACGTGGCTGATCATGCACTGATCACGTGACTGATCATGCACTGATCACGTGTCTGATCATGCACTGATCACGTGGCTATCATGCACTGCTCACGTGGCTGATCATGCCATGATCACGCAGCTACCATGTACTGGTCACATGACTGATCATGCACTGATCACGTGACTGATCATGCACTGATCACGTGGCTATCATGCACTACTCACGTGGCTGATCATGCAATGATCATGTAGCTACCATGTACAGGTCACGTGAATGATCATACACCCATCAGGTGACTGATCATGCACTGATCACGTGGCTATCATGCACTGATCACGAGACTGATCATGCACTGATCACGTCTATATCATGCACTGATCACATGACTGCCCATGCACTGATCACGTGGATGATCATACACTAATCATGTGACAGATCATGCACTGATCACGTGGCTGATCATGCACTGATACCGTGACTGAGCATGGACTGATCACATGACTATCATGTAGTGATCACGTGACTTAATGGCGCTGATCATGTGACTGATCATGCGCTGATCATGTTTGCTATCATACACTGATCATGTGCCTCTGGAGGCAATAAACAAAGAGCTGAGTAGGCACGAATCAAACAGTCAGCAGGCAATAATCATGGAACTCAGCTGTGAGGAATCATGCTGCTCAGCTGGCAATAATCAAGCAGCTGAGCAGGCAGGAATTACGCAGCACAGCTGGCAATTGTCAAGCAGATGACAGGCAGGAATCGTGCAGCTCAGCTGGCAATTGTCAAGCAGATGAGCAGACAGTAATCACGCAGCTCAGCAGGCCCTGATCACGTGACTGAGCATGCACTGTTCACGTGGCTGATCATACACTGATCACGTGATGATCATGCACTGATCACTTGGATATCATGCACTGATCACGTGGCTGATCATACACTGTTCACGTGTCTGCCCATGCACTGATCACGTGGCTGATCATACACTGCTCACGTAACTGATCATGCACTGATCACGTGGCTATCATGCACTGATCACGTGGCTGAACATGCACTGTTCACGTGGCTGATCACACACCTGTCACGTGACATATCATGCACTGATCACGTGGCACTCATGCACTGATCACGTGGCTGATCATACTCTGCTCACGAACTCATCATGCACACATCACGTGTCTATCATGCACTGCTCACGTGGCTCGTCATGGAATGATCACGTAGCTACCATATACTGGTCACGTGACTGATCATGCACTGATCACGTAAATGATCATGCACTGTCACGTGACTGATCATGCACTGATCACGTGACTGATCATGCACTGATCACGTGGCTGATCATGCACTGATCACGTGGCTGATCATGCACTGATCACGTGGCTGATCATGCACTGATCACGTGGCTGATCATGCACTGATCACGTGACTGATCATGCACTGATCACGTGACTGATCATGCACTGATCACGTGGCTATCATGCACTGATCACGTGGCTGATCATGCACTGATCACGTGACTGATCATGCACTGATCACGTGACTGATCATGCACTGATCACGTGACTGATCATGCACTGATCACGTGGCTGATCATGCACTGATCACGTGGCTGATCATGCACTGATCACGTGACTGATCATGCACTGATCACGTGATGATCATGCACTGATCACGTGGCTATCATGCACTGATCACGTGGCTGATCATGCACTGATCACGTGACTGATCATGCACTGATCACTGGCTATCATGCACTGATCACGTGGCTATCATGCACTGATCACGTGGCTGATCATGCACTGATCACGTGACTGATCATGCACTGATCACGTCTATATCATGCACTGATCACATGACTGATCATGCACTGATCACCCGGATGATCATGCACTGATCATGTGACTGATCATGCACTGATCACGTGGCTGATCATGCACTGATCACGTGACTGATCATGCACTGATCACGTGACTGATCATGCACTGATCACGTGGCTATCATGCACTGATCACGTGGCTGATCATGCACTGATCACGTGCATGATCATGCACTGATCACATGACTGATCATGCACTGATCACGTGACTGATCATGCACTGATCACGTGGCTATCATGCACTACTCACGTGGCTGATCATGCAATGATCATGTAGCTACCATGTACTGGTCACGTGACTGATCATACACCCATCAGGTGACTGATCATGCACTGATCACGTGGCTATCATGCACTGATCACGTGGCTGATCATGCACTGATCACGTGCCTGATCATGCACTGATCACGTGACTGATCATGCACTGATCACGTAGCTATCATGCACTGATCACGTGGCTGATCATGCACTGATCACGTGGCTGATCATGCACTGATACCGTGAGTGAGCATGGACTGATCACATGACTATCATGTAGTGATCACGTGACTTAATGGCGCTGATCATGTGACTGATCATGCGCTGATCATGTTTGCTATCATACACTGATCTTGTGCCTCTGGAGGCAATAAACAAAGAGCTGAGTAGGCACGAATCAAACAGTCAGCAGGCAATAATCATGGAACTCAGCTGTGAGGACTCATGCTGCTCAGCTGGCAATAATCAAGCAGCTGAGCAGGCAGGAATTACGCAGCACAGCTGGCAATTGTCAAGCAGATGACAGGCAGGAATCGTGCAGCTCAGCTGGCAATTGTCAAGCAGATGAGCAGACAGTAATCACGCAGCTCAGCAGGCCCTGATCACGTGACTGAGCATGCACAGTTCACGTGGCTGATCATACACTGATCACGTGATGATCATGCACTGATCACTTGGATATCATGCACTGATCACGTGGCTGATCATACACCGTTCACGTGTCTGACCATGCACTGATCACGTGGCTGATCATACACTGCTCACGTAACTGATCATGCACTGATCACGTGGCTATCATGCACTGATCACGTGGCTGAACATGCACTGTTCACGTGGCTGATCCCACACCTGTCACGTGACATAACATGCACTGATCACGTGGCACTCATGCACTGATCACGTGGCTGATCATACTCTGCTCACGTAACTGATCATGCACACATCACGTGGCTATCATGCACTGCTCACGTGGCTCGTCATGGAATGATCACGTAGCTACCATATACTGGTCACGTGACTGATCATGCACAGATCACGTAAATGATCATGCACTGTTCACGTGACTGATCATGTACTGATCACGTGACTGATCATGCACTGATCACGTGGCTATCATGCTCTGCTCACGTGGCTGATCATGCAACGATCACGTAGCAATCATGCACTGATCACGTAATTGATCATGCACTGATCACGTGGCTCATCATGCACTGATCACGTGGCTGATCACACATGATCACGTGACTGATCATGCACTGATCACGTGGCTCTCATGCACTGATCACGTGGCTGTCATGCACTGATCACGTGGATATCATGCACTGATCACGTGGCTGATCACACACGATCACATGACTGATCATGCACTGATCACGTGGCTATCATGCACTGATCACGTGGCTGATCATGCACTGATCACGTAGCTACCATGCACTGATCACGTGACTGATCATGCACTGATCACGTGACTGATCATGCACTGATCACGTGACTGATCATGCACTGATCACGTGGCTATCATGCACTGATCACGTGGCTGATCATGCACTGATCACGTGCCTGGTCATGCACTGATCACATGACTGATCATGCACTGATCACGTGACTGATCATGCACTGATCACGTGGCTATCATGCACTACTCACGTGGCTGATCATGCAATGATCATGTAGCTACCATGTACTGTCACGTGACTGATCATACACCCATCAGGTGACTGATCATGCACTGATCACGTGGCTATCATGCACTGATCACGTGGCTGATCATGCACTGATCACGTGCCTGATCATGCACTGATCACGTGACTGATCATGCACTGATCACGTGGCTATCATGCACTGATCACGTGGCTGATCATGCACTGATCACGTGGCTGATCATGCACTGATACCGTGACTGAGCATGGACTGATCACATGACTATCATGTAGTGATCACGTGACTTAATGGCGCTGATCATGTGACTGATCATGCGCTGATCATGTTTGCTATCATACACTGATCATGTGCCTCTGGAGGCAATAAACAAAGAGCTGAGTAGGCACGAATCAAACAGTCAGCAGGCAATAATCATGGAACTCAGCTGTGAGGAATCATGCTGCTCAGCTGGCAATAATCAAGCAGCTGAGCAGGCAGGAATTACGCAGCACAGCTGGCAATTGTCAAGCAGATGACAGGCAGGAATCGTGCAGCTCAGCTGGCAATTGTCAAGCAGATGAGCAGACAGTAATCACGCAGCTCAGCAGGCCCCGATCACGTGACTGAGCATGCACTGTTCACGTGGCTGATCATACACTGATCACGTGATGATCATGCACTGATCACTTGGATATCATGCACTGATCACGTGGCTGATCATACACTGTTCACGTGTCTGATCATGCACTGATCACGTGGCTGGTCATACACTGCTCACGTAACTGATCATGCACTGATCACGTGGCTATCATGCACTGATCACGTGGCTGAACATGCACTGTTCACGTGGCTGATCACACACATGTCACGTGACATATCATGCACTGATCACGTGGCACTCATGCACTGATCACGTGGCTGATCATACTCTGCTCACGTAACTGATCATACACACATCACGTGGCTATCATGCACTGCTCACGTGGCTCGTCATGGAATGATCACGTAGCTACCATATACTGGTCACGTGACTGATCATGCACTGATCACGTAACTGATCATGCACTGATCACGTGACTGATCATGCACTGATCACGTGGCTATCATGCACTGATCACGTGGCTGATCATGCACTGATCACGTAGCTACCATGTACTGGTCACGTGACTGATCATGCACTGATCACGTAATTGATCATGCACTGATCACGTGGCTGATCATGCACTGATCACGTGGCTGATCATACACTGATCACGTGACTGATCATGCACTGATCACGTGGCTGATCATGCACTGATCACGTGACTGATCATGCACTGATCACGTGACTGATCATGCACTGATCACGTGGCTATCATGCACTGATCACGTGGCTGATCATGCATGATCACGCAGCTACCATGTACTGGTCACATGACTGATCATGCACTGATCACGTGACTGATCATGCACTGATCACGTGGCTATCATGCACTACTCACGTGGCTGATCATGCAATGATCATGTAGCTACCATGTACTGGTCACGTGACTGATCATACACTGATCAGGTGACTGATCATGCACTGATCACGTGGCTATCATGCACTGATCACGTGGCTGATCATGCACTGATCACGTGCCTGGTCATGCACTGATCACGTGACTGATCATGCACTGATCACGTGGCTGATCATGCACTGATCACGTGGCTGATCATGCACTGATCACGTGGCTGATCATGCACTGATACCGTGACTGAGCATGGACTGATCACATGACTATCATGTAGTGATCACGTGACTTAATGGCGCTGATCATGTGACTGATCATGCGCTGATCATGTTTGCTATCATACACTGATCATGTGCCTCTGGAGGCAATAAACAAAGAGCTGAGTAGGCACGAATCAAACAGTCAGCAGGCAATAATCATGGAACTCAGCTGTGAGGAATCATGCTGCTCAGCTGGCAATAATCAAGCAGCTGAGCAGGCAGGAATTACGCAGCACAGCTGGCAATTGTCAAGCAGATGACAGGCAGGAATCGTGCAGCTCAGCTGGCAATTGTCAAGCAGATGAGCAGACAGTAATCACGCAGCTCAGCAGGCCCTGATCACGTGACTGAGCATGCACTGTTCACGTGGCTGATCATACACTGATCACGTGACTGATCATGCACTGATCACTTGGATATCATGCACTGATCACGTGGCTGATCATACACTGATCACGTGACTGATCATGCACTGATCACGTGGCTATCATGCACTGCTCACGTGGCTGATCATGGCTACTGATCACGTGACTGATCATGCACTGATCACGTGGCTGATCATGCACTGATCACGTGACTGATCATGCACTGATCACGTGACTGATCATGCACTGATCACGTGGCTATCATGCACTGCTCACGTGGCTGATCATGCAACGATCACGTAGCAACCATGTACTGGTCACGTGACTGATCATGCACTGATCACGTAATTGATCATGCACTGATCACGTGGCTCATCATGCACTGATCACGTGGCTGATCACACATGATCACGTGACTGATCATGCACTGATCACGTGGCTATCATGCACTGATCACGTGGCTATCATGCACTGATCACGTGGCTATCATGCACTGATCACGTGGCTGATCACACACGATCACGTGACTGATCATGCACTGATCACGTGACTATCATGCACTGATCACGTGGCTGATCACACTGATCACGTGACTGATCATGCACTGATCACGTGACTGATCATGCACTGATCACGTGGCTGATCATGCACTGATCACACAGCTACCATGCACTGATCACATGACTGATCATGCACTGATCACATGACTGATCATGCACTGATCACGTGGCTTATCATGCACTGATCATGTGACTGATCATGTGCTGATCATGTTTGGTGTCACACACTGATCACGTGCCTCTGGAGGCAATGAACATAGAGCTGAGTAGGCAGGAATCAGTCAGCAGGCTATAATCATGGAACTCAGCTCTGAGAAATCATGCTGCTCAGCTGGCAATAATCAAGTAGATGAGCAGGCAGGAATTACGCAGCACAGGTGGCAATTGTCAAGCAGATGACAGGCAGGAATCGTGCAGCTCAGCTGGCAATTGTCAAGCAGATGAGCAGACAGTAATCACGCAGCTCAGCAGGCCCTGATCACGTGACTGAGCATGCACTGTTCACGTGGCTGATCACACACTGATCACGTGACTGATCATGCACTGATCACGTGACTGATCATGCACTGATCACGTGGCTATCATGCACTGATCACGTGGCTGATCATGCACTGATCACGGGACTGATCATGCACTGATCACGCTATCATGCACTGATCACATGACTGACATGCACTGATCACGTGGATGATCATGCACTGATCACGTGACTGATCATGCACTGATCACGTGGCTGATCATGCACTGATCACGTGGCTGATCATGCACTGATCACATGACTATCATGCACTGATCACGTGACTTAATGGCACTGATCATGTGACTGATCATGCACTGATCATGTTTGCTATCATACACTGATCATGTGCCTCTGGAGGCAATAAACAAAGAGCTGAGTAGGCACGAATCAAACAGTCAGCAGGCAATAATCATGGAACTCAGCTGTGAGGAATCATGCTGCTCAGCTGGCAATAATCAAGCAGCTGAGCAGGCAGGAATTACGCAGCACAGCTGGCAATTGTCAAGCAGATGACAGGCAGGAATCGTGCAGCTCAGCTGGCAATTGTCAAGCAGATGAGCAGACAGTAATCACGCAGCTCAGCAGGCCCTGATCACGTGACTGATCATGCACTGTTCACGTGGCTGATCATGCACTGATCACGTGGCTATCATGCACTGATCACGTGACTGATCATGCACTGATCACGTCTATATCATGCACTGATCACATGACTACCATGCACTGATCACGTGGCTGATCATACACTGATCATGTGACTGATCATGCACTGATCACGTGGCTGATCATGCACTGATCACGTGACTGAGCATGGACTGATCACATGACTATCATGTAGTGATCACGTGACTTAATGGCGCTGATCATGTGACTGATCATGCACTGATCATGTTTGCTATCATACACTGATCATGTGCCTCTGGAGGCAATAAACAAAGAGCTGAGTAGGCACGAATCATACAGTCAGCAGGCAATAATCATGGAACTCAGGTGTGAGGAATCATGCTGCTCAGCTGGCAATAATCAAGCAGCTGAGCAGGCAGGAATTACGCAGCACAGCTGGCAATTGTCAAGCAGATGACAGGCAGGAATCGTGCAGCTCAGCTGGCAATTGTCAAGCAGATGAGCAGACAGTAATCACGCAGCTCAGCAGGCCCTGATCACGTGACTGAGCATGCACTGATCACGTGGCTGATCATACACTGATCACGTGACTGATCATGCACTGATCACGTGGCTGATCATGCACTGATCACGTGACTGATCATGCACTGATCACGTGGCTATCATGCACTGATCACGTGGCTGATCATGCACTGATCACGTGGCTGATCACACACTGTCACGTGACTATCATGCACTGATCACGTGGCACTCATGCACTGATCACGTGGCTGATCATACACTGATCACGTACTGATCATGCACACATCACGTGGCTATCATGCACTGATCACGTGGCTGTCATGCAATGATCACGTAGCTACCATATACTGGTCACGTGACTGATCATGCACTGATCACGTAAATGATCATGCACTGATCACGTGACTGATCATGCACTGATCACGTGACTGATCATGCACTGATCACGTGGCTGATCATGCACTGATCACGTGACTGATCATGCACTGATCACGTGGCTGATCATGCACTGATCACGTGGCTGATCATGCACTGATCACGTGACTGATCATGCACTGATCACGTGACTGATCATGCACTGATCACGTGGCTATCATGCACTGATCACGTGGCTGATCATGCACTGATCACGTGACTGATCATGCACTGATCACGTGACTGATCATGCACTGATCACGTGACTGATCATGCACTGATCACGTGGCTATCATGCACTGATCACGTGGCTATCATGCACTGATCACGTGGCTGATCACACATGATCACGTGACTGATCATGCACTGATCACGTGGCTATCATGCACTGATCACGTGGCTGATCATGCACTGATCACGTGGCTATCATGCACTGATCACGTGGCTGATCATGCACGATCACGTAGCTACCATGCACTGATCACGTGACTGATCATGCACTGATCACGTAACTGATCATGCACTGATCACGTGGCTGATCATGCACTGATCACGTGGCTGATCACACACGATCACGTGACTGATCATTACTGATCACGTGACTGATCATGCACTGATCACGTGGCTATCATGCACTGATCACGTGGCTATCATGCACTGATCACGTGACTGATCACACACGATCACGTGACTGATCATGCACTGATCACGTGGCTATCATGCACTGATCACGTGGCTATCATGCACTGATATCATGCACTGATCACGTGGCTGATCACACACTATCACGTGACTGATCATGCACTGATCACGTGGCTATCATGCACTGATCACGTGGCTGATCATGCACTGATCACGTAGCTATCATGCACTGATCACGTGACTGATCATGCACTGATCACGTGGCTGATCATGCACTGATCACGTGACTGATCATGCACTGATCACGTGGCTGATCATGCACTGATCACGTGGCTATCATGCACTGATCACGTGGCTGATCATGCACTGATCACGCAGCTACCATGCACTGATCACGTGACTGATCATGCACTGATCACGTGGCTGATCATGCACTGATCACGTGACTGATCATGCACTGATCACGTGGCTGATCATGCACTGATCACGTGGCTATCATGCACTGATCACGTGGCTGATCATGCACTGATCACGTGGCTGATCATGCACTGATCACGTGACTGATCATGCACTGATCACGTGACTGATCATGCACTGATCACGTGGCTTATCATGCACTGATCATGTGACTGATCATGTGCTGATCATGTTTGCTATCATACACTGATCATGTGCCTCTGGAGGCAATGAACAAAGAGCTGAGTAGGCAGGAATCAGTAGGCAATAATCATGGAACTCAGCTCTGAGAAATCATGCTGCTCAGCTGGCAATAATCAAGCAGCTGAGCAGGCAGGAATTATGCAGCACAGCTGGCAATTGTCAAGCAGATGACAGGCAGGAATCGTGCAGCTCAGCTGGCAATTGTCAAGCAGATGAGCAGACAGTAATCACGCAGCTCAGCAGGCCCTGATCACGTGACTGAGCATGCACTGTTCACGTGGCTGATCACACACTGATCACGTGACTGATCATGCACTGATCACGTGGCTATCATGCACTGATCACGTGACTGATCATGCACTGATCACGTAATGTCATGCACTGATCACGTGGCTATCATGCACTGATCACGTGGCTGATCATGCACTGATCACGTGACTGATCATGCACTGATCACGTGGCTATCATGCACTGATCACGTGGCTGATCATGCACTGATCACGGACTGATCATGCACTGATCACGTGGCTATCATGCACTGATCACGTGACTGATCATGCACTGATCACGTGACTGATCATGCACTGATCACGTGACTGATCATGCACTGATCACGTGGCTATCATGCACTGATCACGTGGCTGATCATGCACTGATCACGCAGCTATCATGCACTGATCACGTGACTGATCATGCACTGATCACGTAATTGATCATGCACTGATCACGTGGCTATCATGCACTGATCACGTGGCTGATCATGCACTGATCACGTGCCTGATCATGCACTGATCACGTGACTGATCATGCACTGATCACGTGACTGATCATGCACTGATCACGTGGCTATCATGCACTACTCACGTGGCTGATCATGCAATGATCATGTAGCTACCATGTACTGGTCACGTGACTGATCATGCACTGATCACGTGACTGATCATGCACTGATCACGTGGCTATCATGCACTGATCACGTGGCTGATCATGCACTGATCACGTGCCTGATCATGCACTGATCACGTGACTGATCATGCACTGATCACGTGCATGATGCACTGATCACGTGGCTGATCATGCACTGATCACGTGGCTATCATGCACTGATCACGTTGCTATCATGCACTGATCACGTGGCTGATCATGCACTGATACCGTGACTGAGCATGGACTGATCACATGACTATCATGTAGTGATCACGTGACTTAATGGCGCTGATCATGTGACTGATCATGCGCTGATCATGTTTGCTATCATACACTGATCATCTGCCTCTGGAGGCAATAAACAAAGAGCTGAGTAGGCACGAATCAAACAGTCAGCAGGCAATAATCATGGAACTCAGCTGTGAGGAATCATGCTGCTCAGCTGGCAATAATCAAGCAGCTGAGCAGGCAGGAATTACGCAGCACAGCTGGCAATTGTCAAGCAGATGACAGGCAGGAATCATGCAGCTCAGCTGGCAATTGTCAAGCAGATGAGCAGACAGTAATCACGCAGCTCAGCAGGCCCTGATCACGTGACTGAGCATGCACTGTTCACGTGGCTGATCATACACTGATCACGTGACTGATCATGCACTGATCACGTGGCTATCATGCACTGATCACGTGGCTATCATGCACTGATCACGTGGCTGATCATGCACTGATCACGCAGCTATCATGCACTGATCACGGGGTGATCATGCACTGATCACGTGACTGATCATGCACTGATCACGTGGCTATCATGCACTATCACGTGGCTGATCATGCACTGATCACGTAGCTACCATGCACTGATCACGTGACTGATCATGCACTGATCACGTGACTGATCATGCACTGATCACGTGGCTATCATGCACTGATCACGTGGCTGATCATGCACTGATCACGTGCTGATCATGCACTGATCACGTGACTGATCATGCACTGATCACGTGCTGATCATGCACTGATCACGTGGCTGATCATGCACTGATCACGTGGCTATCATGCACTGATCACGTGGCTGATCATGCACTGATCACGTGACTGATCATGCACTGATCACATGACTATCATGCACTGATCACGTGACTTAATGGTGCTGATCATGTGACTGATCATGCACTGATCATGTTTGCTATCATGCACTGATCATGTGCCTCTGGAGGCAATGAACATAGAGCTGAGTAGGCAGAATCAGCCAGCAGGCTATAATCATGGAACTCAGCTGTGAGGAATCATGCTGCTCAGCTGGCAATAATCAAGCAGCTGATCAGGCAGGAATCATGCAGCACAGCTGGCAATTGTCAAGCAGATGAGCAGACAGTAATCACGCAGCTCAGCATGCACTGATCACGTGACTGATCATGCACTGATCACGTGGCTGATCATGCACTGATCACGTGACTGATCATGCACTGATCACGTGGCTATCATGCACTGATCACGTGGCTGATCATGCACTGATCACGTGTCTGATCATGCACTGATCACGTGACTGATCATACACTGCTCACGTGACTGATCATGCACTGATCACGTGGCTATCATGCACTGATCACGTGGATATCATGCACTGATATCATGCACTGATCACGTGGCTGATCATGCACTGATCACGTGACTGATCATGCACTGATCACGTGGCTATCATGCACTGATCACGTGGCTATCATGCACTGATCACGTGGCTGATCATGCACTGATACCGTGACTGAGCATGGACTGATCACATGACTATCATGTAGTGATCACGTGACTTAATGGCGCTGATCATGTGACTGATCATGCGCTGATCATGTTTGCTATCATACACTGATCATGTGCCTCTGGAGGCAATAAACAAAGAGCTGAGTAGGCACGAATCAAGCAGTCAGCAGGCAATAATCATGGAACTCAGCTGTGAGGAATCATGCTGCTCAGCTGGCAATAATCAAGCAGCTGAGCAGGCAGGGATTACGCAGCACAGCTGGCAATTGTCAAGCAGATGACAGGCAGGAATCGTGCAGCTCAGCTGGCAATTGTCAAGCAGATGAGCAGACAGTAATCACGCAGCTCAGCAGGCCCTGATCACGTGACTGAGCATGCACTGTTCACGTGGCTGATCATACACTGATCACGTGATTGATCATGCACTGATCACTTGGATATCATGCACTGATCACGTGGCTGATAATACACTGTTCACGTGTCTGACCATGCACTGCTCACGTGGATGATCATACACTGTTCACGTAACTGATCATGCACTGATCACGTGGCTATCATGCACTGATCACGTGGCAGATCACACACCTGTCACGTGACATATCATGCACTGATCACGCGGCACTCATGCACTGATCACGTGACTGATCATACTCTCACGTAACTGATCATGCACACATCACGTGGCTATCATGCACTGCTCACGTGGCTCGTCATGGAATGATCACGTAGCTACCATATACTGGTCACGTGACTGATCATGCACAGATCACGTAAATGATCATGCACTGTTCACGTGACTGATCATGCACTGATCACGTGACTGATCATGCACTGATCACGTGGCTATCATGCACTGCTCACGTGGCTGATCATGCAACGATCACGTAGCAACCATGTACTGGTCACGTGACTGATCATGCACTGATCACGTAATTGATCATGCACTGATCACGTGGCTCATCATGCACTGATCACGTGGCTGATCACACATGATCACGTGACTGATCATGCACTGATCACGTGGCTATCATGCACTGATCACGTGGCTGATCATGCACTGATCACGCAGCTATCATGCACTGATCACGTGACTGATCATGCACTGATCACGTGACTGATCATGCACTGATCACGTGGCTTATCATGCATTGATCATGTGACTGATCATGTGCTGATCATGTTTGCTGTCATACACTGATCATGTGCCTCTGGAGGCAATGAACAAAGAGCTGAGTAGGCAGGAATCAGTCAGCAGGCAATAATCATGGAACTCAGCTCTGAGAAATCATGCTGCTCAGCTGGCAATAATCAAGCAGATGAGCAGGCAGGAATTACGCAGCACAGCTGGCAATTGTCAAGCAGATGACAGGCAGGAATCGTGCAGCTCAGCTGGCAATTGTCAAGCAGATGAGCAGACAGTAATCACGCAGCTCAGCAGGCCACTGATCACGTGACTGAGCATGCACTGTTCACGTGGCTGATCACACACTGATCACGTGACTGATCATGCACTGATCACGTGGCTATCATGCACTGATCACGTGATTGATCATGCACTGATCACGTGCTGTATGCACTGATCACGTGGCTATCATGCACTGATCACGTGGCTGATCATGCACTGATCACGTGACTGATCATGCACTGATCACGTGGCTATCATGCACTGATCACGTGGCTGATCATGCACTGATCACGGGACTGATCATGCACTGATCACGGCGCTATCATGCACTGACTACATGACTGACATGCACTGATCACGTGGATGATCATGCACTGATCACGTGACTGATCATGCACTGATCACGTGACTGATCATGCACTGATCACGTGGCTGATCATGCACTGATCACGTGGCTGATCATGCACTGATCACGTAGCTATCATGCACTGATCACGTGACTGATCATGCACTGATCACGTGGCTGATCATGCACTGATCACGTGACTGATCATGCACTGATCACGTGGCTATCATGCACTGATCACGTGGCTGATCATGCACTGATCACGTGGCTGATCACACACTGTCACGTGACTGATCATGCACTGATCACGTGGCACTCATGCACTGATCACGTGGCTGATCATACACTGATCACGTACTGATCATGCACTGATCACGTGGCTATCATGCACTGATCACGTGGCTGATCATGCAATGATCACGTAGCTACCATGTACTGGTCACGTGACTGATCATGCACTGATCACGTGACTGATCATGCACTGATCACGTGGCTATCATGCACTGATCACTGACTGATCATGCACTGATCACGTCTATATCATGCACTGATCACGTGACTGATCATGCACTGATCACGTGGATGATCATGCACTGATCACGTGACTGATCATGCACTGATCACGTGGCTGATCATGCACTGATCACGTGGCTGATCATGTCTGATCACGTGACTGATCATGCACTGATCACGTGGCTATCATGCACTGATCACGTGGCTGATCATGCACTGATCACGTGGCTCCATGCACTGATCACGTGACTGATCATGCACTGATCACGTAATTGATCATGCACTGATCACGTGACTGATCATGCACTGATCACGTGACTGATCATGCACTGATCACGTGACTGATCATGCACTGATCACGGGACTGATCATGCACTGATCACGTGGCTGATCATGCACTGATCACGTGACTGATCATGCACTGATCACGTGGCTGATCATGCACTGATCACGTGGCTATCATGCACTGATCACGTGGCTGATCATGCACTGATCACGCAGCTACCATGTACTGATCACGTGGCTGATCATGCACTGATCACGTGACTGATCATGCACTGATCACGTGGCTATCATGCACTGATCACGTGGCTGATCATGCACTGATCATGTAGCTACCATGTACTGGTCACGTGACTGATCATGCACTGATCACGTGACTGATCATGCACTGATCACGTGGCTATCATGCACTGATCACGTGGCTGATCATGCACTGATCACCTGCCTGATCATGCACTGATCACGTGACTAATCATGCACTGATCACGTAGCTATCATGCACTGATCACGTGACTGATCATGCACTGATCACGTTGCTGATCATGCACTGATCACGTGGCTATCATGCACTGATCACGTGGCTGATCATGCAATGATCACGCAGCTACCATGTACTGGTCACATGGCTGATCATGCACTGATCACGTGACTGATCATGCACTGATCACGTGGCTATCATGCACTACTCACGTGGCTGATCATGCAATGATCATGTAGCTACCATGTACTGGTCACGTGACTGATCATGCACTGATCAGGTGACTGATCATGCACTGATCACGTGGCTATCATGCACTGATCACGTGGCTGATCATGCACTGATCACGTGCCTGATCATGCACTGATCACGTGACTGATCATGCACTGATCACGTGACTCTGCAGGCACTGATCACGTGGCTGATCAAGTCCAGATCACGTGACTGAGCATGCACTGATCACGTGGCTATCATGCACTGATGACGTGACTGCGCATGCACTGATGACGTGGCTGATCGGGCACTGATCACATGGCTCATCATGCACTGATCACGTGTTTATCAGGCAATGATCAGTGACTGACAGGCGCTGATCATGGGACTGTGCACGCACTGATCACGTGGCTATCATGCACTGATCACGTGACTGCGCATGCACTGATGACGTGGCTGTTCGGGCACTGATCACGTGTTTATCAGGCAGTGATCAGTGACTGACAGGCGCTGATCAGGGGACTGTGCACGCACTGATCAGGTGGCTGATCAGGAACTGACCACCTGACCGCGCATGCAGTGATCACGTGGCTGGTCGTTCACTGATCACGTGTTTATCATACGGTGATCACGTGACTGAGAGGCGCTGATCACGTGACTGTGCCGTCAGTGATCACGTGGCTGAGCAGGCACTGATATCGTGACTGAGCATGCACTGATCATGTGCCGGGAGCCGGGGAGGCATTCCACTCTGGACAAAGGTCATGAGGAAGGAGGCTCGGCATACGCAAATGCGGGATCGAGCCTCAGGAGTCCACCCGGATGTTCTCGAGCATCTCCCCCCCAAAAAACCGGAGTCTGCCTACTGTATTGCTTTGTGCTCTCACCTCTGATTTCACTGGGGGCTGTCCCCCACCACCATCTCGCTCTCTCTGTCAAAGAGTTAACTTACAGCTCCAATTCATAAAGTTCCTTGTCATTCTTCCCTTTAACTTCCAGCTGAGTCTCCATCTGGAGCGCGGAACCCACCACGCTTACTAATTATGCCTGGGCTGCTAAGACCCACTCGAGAAGGTGTCTAGGGTGAGGCACCTTTCGCTATTCGAGAGGGCGCCTGCGGCCTACGTAAGTGGTGCAAACTTCTTGTCTTGAAGTTTGATTGGTCTTCCGCGTAAACCAAGCTACTCAGTCTCTTTTCTCCACCGAATTTTCCTACTGAGCTCTCCTCATACTATTATTCTTGACATCTCTGATTAGCATATAAATAGTCGCCTAGGCCATCTCTCCTTCGAATACCCTGGATCAGTTGGGGCTGGTCCCCGGCAGGTGGCGACCGAACAGGGACCTCAGGAGGCAATACTCAAAGAGCTGAGCAGACACGAACCACGCAACCAGCAGGCAATAAGCATGGAGCTCAGCAGTGACGAATCATGCTCCTCAACTGGCAATAATCAAGCACGTGACCAGGCAGGAATCACGCAGCTCAGCTGGCAATTGTCATGCAGATGAGCTGGCAGGAATCACGCAGCTCAGCAGGCCCTGATCACGTGACTCTGCAGGCACTGATCACGTGGCTGATCAAGTCCAGATCACGTGACTGAGCATGCACTGATCACGTGGCTATCATGCACTGATGACGTGACTGCGCATGCACTGGTGACGTGGCTGATCGGGCACTGATCACATGGCTCATCATTCACTGATCACGTGTTTATCAGGCAATGATCAGTGACTGACAGGCGCTGATCATGGGACTGTGCACGCACTGATCACGTGGCTATCATGCACTGATCACGTGACTGCGCATGCACTGATGACGTGGCTGTTCGGGCACTGATCACGTGTTTATCAGGCAGTGATCAGTGACTGACAGGCGCTGATCAGGGGACTGTGCACGCACTGATCAGGTGGCTGATCAGGAACTGACCACCTGACCGCGCATGCAGTGATCACGTGGCTGGTCGTTCACTGATCACGTGTTTATCATACGGTGATCACGTGACTGAGAGGCGCTGATCACGTGACTGTGCCGTCAGTGATCACGTGGCTGAGCAGGCACTGATATCGTGACTGAGCATGCACTGATCATGTGCCGGGAGCCGGGGAGGCATTCCACTCTGGACAAAGGTCATGAGGAAGGAGGCTCGGCAGACGCAAATGCGGGATCGAGCCTCAGGAGTCCACCCGGATGTTCTCGAGCATCTCCCCCCCAAAAAAAAACCGGAGTCTGCCTACTGCATTGCTTTGTGCTCTCACCTCTGATGTCACTGGGGGCTGTCCCCCACCACCATCTCGCTCTCTCTGTCAAAGAGTTAACTTAGAGCTCCAATTCATAAAGTTCCTTGTCATTCTTCCCTTTAACTTCCAGCTGAGTCTCCATCTGGAGCGCGGAACCCACCACGCTTGCTAATTATGCCTGGGCTGCTAAGACCCACTCGAGAAGGTGTCTAGGGTGAGGCACCTTTCGCTATTCGAGAGGGCGCCTGCGGCCTACGTAAGTGGTGCAAACTTCTTGTCTTGAAGTTTGATTGGTATTCCGAGTAAACCAAGCTACTCAGTCTCTTTTCTCCACCGAATTTTCCTACTGAGCTCTCCTCATACTATTATTCTTGACATCTCTGATTAGCATATAAATAGTCGCCTAGGCCATCTCTCCTTCGAATACCCTGGATCAGTTGGGGCTGGTCCCCGGCAGGTGGCGACCGAACAGGGACCTCAGGAGGCAATACTCAAAGAGCTGAGCAGACACGAACCACGCAATCAGCAGGCAATAAGCATGGAGCTCAGCAGTGACGAATCATGCTGCTCAACTGGCAATAATCAAGCACGTGACCAGGCAGGAATCACGCAGCTCAGCTGGCAATTGTCAAGCAGATGAGCCGACAGGAATCACGCAGCTCAGCTGGCAATTGTCATGCAGATGAGCCGGCAGGAATCACGCAGCTCAGCAGGCCCTGATCACGTGACTCTGCAGGCACTGATCACGTGGCTGATCAAGTCCAGATCACGTGACTGAGCATGCACTGATCACGTGGCTATCATGCACTGATGACGTGACTGCGCATGCACTGATGACGTGGCTGATCGGGCACTGATCACATGGCTCATCATGCACTGATCACGTGTTTATCAGGCAATGATCAGTGACTGACAGGCGCTGATCATGGGACTGTGCACGCACTGATCACGTGGCTATCATGCACTGATCACGTGACTGCGCATGCACTGATGACGTGGCTGTTCGGGCACTGATCACGTGTTTATCAGGCAGTGATCAGTGACTGACAGGCGCTGATCAGGGGACTGTGCACGCACTGATCAGGTGGCTGATCAGGAACTGACCACCTGACCGCGCATGCAGTGATCACGTGGCTGGTCGTTCACTGATCACGTGATTATCATACGGTGATCACGTGACTGAGAGGCGCTGATCACGTGACTGTGCCGTCAGTGATCACGTGGCTGAGCAGGCACTGATATCGTGACTGAGCATGCACTGATCATGTGCCGGGAGCCGGGGAGGCATTCCACTCTGGACAAAGGTCATGAGGAAGGAGGCTCGGCATACGCAAATGCGGGATCGAGCCTCAGGAGTCCACCCGGATGTTCTCGAGCATCTCCCCCCCCAAAAAAACCGGAGTCTGCCTACTGTATTGCTTTGTGCTCTCACCTCTGATTTCACTGGGGGCTGTCCCCCACCACCATCTCGCTCTCTCTGTCAAAGAGTTAACTTAGAGCTCCAATTCATAAAGTTCCTTGTCATTCTTCCCTTTAACTTCCAGCTGAGTCTCCATCTGGAGCGCGGAACCCACCACGCTTACTAATTATGCCTGGGCTGCTAAGACCCACTCGAGAAGGTGTCTAGGGTGAGGCACCTTTCGCTATTCGAGAGGGCGCCTGCGGCCTACGTAAGTGGTGCAAACTTCTTGTCTTGAAGTTTGATTGGTCTTCCGCGTAAACCAAGCTACTCAGTCTCTTTTCTCCACCGAATTTTCCTACTGAGCTCTCCTCATACTATTATTCTTGACATCTCTGATTAGCATATAAATAGTCGCCTAGGCCATCTCTCCTTCGAATACCCTGGATCAGTTGGGGCTGGTCCCCGGCAGGTGGCGACCGAACAGGGACCTCAGGAGGCAATACTCAAAGAGCTGAGCAGACACGAACCACGCAATCAGCAGGCAATAAGCATGGAGCTCAGCAGTGACGAATCATGCTGCTCAACTGGCAATAATCAAGCACGTGACCAGGCAGGAATCAGGCAGCTCAGCTGGCAATTATCATGCAGATGAGCCGGCAGGAATCACGCAGCTCAGCAGGCCCTGATCACGTGACTCTGCAGGCACTGATCACGTGGCTGATCAAGTCCAGATCACGTGACTGAGCATGCACTGATCACGTGGCTATCATGCACTGATGACGTGACTGCGCATGCACTGGTGACGTGGCTGATCGGGCACTGATCACATGGCTCATCATGCACTGATCACGTGTTTATCAGGCAATGATCAGTGACTGACAGGCGCTGATCATGGGACTGTGCACGCACTGATCACGTGGCTATCATGCACTGATCACGTGACTGCGCATGCACTGATGACGTGGCTGTTCGGGCACTGATCACGTGTTTATCAGGCAGTGATCAGTGACTGACAGGCGCTGATCAGGGGCCTGTGCACGCACTGATCAGGTGGCTGATCAGGAACTGACCACCTGACCGCGCATGCAGTGATCACGTGGCTGGTCGTTCACTGATCACGTGTTTATCCTACGGTGATCACGTGACTGAGAGGCGCTGATCACGTGACTGTGCCGTCAGTGATCACGTGGCTGAGCAGGCACTGATATCGTGACTGAGCATGCACTGATCATGTGCCGGGAGCCGGGGAGGCATTCCACTCTGGACAAAGGTCATGAGGAAGGAGGCTCGGCATACGCAAATGCGGGATCGAGCCTCAGGAGTCCACCCGGATGTTCTCGAGCATCTCCCCCCCAAAAAAACCGGAGTCTGCCTACTGTATTGCTTTGTGCTCTCACCTCTGATTTCACTGGGGGCTGTCCCCCACCACCATCTCGCTCTCTCTGTCAAAGAGTTAACTTACAGCTCCAATTCATAAAGTTCCTTGTCATTCTTCCCTTTAACTTCCAGCTGAGTCTCCATCTGGAGCGTGGAACCCACCACGCTTACTAATTATGCCTGGGCTGCTAAGACCCACTCGAGAAGGTGTCTAGGGTGAGGCACCTTTCGCTATTCGAGAGGGCGCCTGCGGCCTACGTAAGTGGTGCAAACTTCTTGTCTTGAAGTTTGATTGGTCTTCCGCGTAAACCAAGCTACTCAGTCTCTTTTCTCCACCGAATTTTCCTACTGAGCTCTCCTCATACTATTATTCTTGACATCTCTGATTAGCATATAAATAGTCGCCTAGGCCATCTCTCCTTCGAATACCCTGGATCAGTTGGGGCTGGTCCCCGGCAGGTGGCGACCGAACAGGGACCTCAGGAGGCAATACTCAAAGAGCTGAGCAGACACGAACCACGCAATCAGCAGGCAGTAAGCATGGAGCTCAGCAGTGACGAATCATGCTGCTCAACTGGCAATAATCAAGCACGTGACCAGGCAGGAATCACGCAGCTCAGCTGGCAATTGTCAAGCAGATGAGCCGACAGGAATCACGCAGCTCAGCTGGCAATTGTCATGCAGATGAGCCGGCAGGAATCACGCAGCTCAGCAGGCCCTGATCACGTGACTCTGCAGGCACTGATCACGTGGCTGATCAAGTCCAGATCACGTGACTGAGCATGCACTGATCACGTGGCTATCATGCACTGATGACGTGACTGCGCATGCACTGATGACGTGGCTGATCGGGCACTGATCACATGGCTCATCATGCACTGATCACGTGTTTATCAGGCAATGATCAGTGACTGACAGGCGTTGATCATGGGACTGTGCACGCACTGATCACGTGGCTATCATGCACTGATCACGTGACTGCGCATGCACTGATGACGTGGCTGTTCGGGCACTGATCACGTGTTTATCAGGCAGTGATCAGTGACTGACAGGCGCTGATCAGGGGACTGTGCACGCACTGATCAGGTGGCTGATCAGGAACTGACCACCTGACCGCGCATGCAGTGATCACGTGGCTGGTCGTTCACTGATCACGTGTTTATCATACGGTGATCACGTGACTGAGAGGCGCTGATCACGTGACTGTGCCGTCAGTGATCACGTGGCTGAGCAGGCACTGATATCGTGACTGAGCATGCACTGATCATGTGCCGGGAGCCGGGGAGGCATTCCACTCTGGACAAAGGTCATGAGGAAGGAGGCTCGGCATACGCAAATGCGGGATCGAGCGTCAGGAGTCCACCCGGATGTTCTCGAGCATCTCCCCCCCAAAAAAACCGGAGTCTGCCTACTGTATTGCTTTGTGCTCTCACCTCTGATTTCACTGGGGGCTGTCCCCCACCACCATCTCGCTCTCTCTGTCAAAGAGTTAACTTACAGCTCCAATTCATAAAGTTCCTTGTCATTCTTCCCTTTAACTTCCAGCTGAGTCTCCATCTGGAGCGCGGAACCCACCACGCTTACTAATTATGCCTGGGCTGCTAAGACCCACTCGAGAAGGTGTCTAGGGTGAGGCACCTTTGGCTATTCGAGAGGGCGCCTGCGGCCTACGTAAGTGGTGCAAACTTCTTGTCTTGAAGTTTGATTGGTCTTCCGCGTAAACCAAGCTACTCAGTCTCTTTTCTCCACCGAATTTTCCTACTGAGCTCTCCTCATACTATTATTCTTGACATCTCTGATTAGCATATAAATAGTCGCCTAGGCCATCTCTCCTTCGAATACCCTGGATCAGTTGGGGCTGGTCCCCGGCAGGTGGCGACCGAACAGGGACCTCAGGAGGCAATACTCAAAGAGCTGAGCAGACACGAACCACGCAATCAGCAGGCAATAAGCATGGAGCTCAGCAGTGACGAATCATGCTGCTCAACTGGCAATAATCAAGCACGTGACCAGGCAGGAATCACGCAGCTCAGCTGGCAATTGTCAAGCAGATGAGTCGACAGGAATCACGCAGCTCAGCTGGCAATTGTCATGCAGATGAGCCGGCAGGAATCACGCAGCTCAGCAGGCCCTGATCACGTGACTCTGCAGGCACTGTTCACGTGGCTGATCAAGTCCAGATCACGTGACTGAGCATGCACTGATCACGTGGCTATTATGCACTGATGACGTGACTGTGCATGCACTGATGACGTGGCTGATCGGGCACTGATCACATGGCTCATCATGCACTGATCACGTGTTTATCAGGCAATGATCAGTGACTGACAGGCGCTGATCATGGGACTGTGCACGCACTGATCACGTGGCTATCATGCACTGATCACGTGACTGCGCATGCACTGATGACGTGGCTGTTCGGGCACTGATCACGTGTTTATCAGGCAGTGATCAGTGACTGACAGGCGCTGATCAGGGGACTGTGCACGCACTGATCAGGTGGCTGATCAGGAACTGACCACCTGACCGCGCATGCAGTGATCACGTGGCTGGTCGTTCACTGATCACGTGTTTATCATACGGTGATCACGTGACTGAGAGGCGCTGATCACGTGACTGTGCCGTCAGTGATCACGTGGCTGAGCAGGCACTGATATCGTGACTGAGCATGCACTGATCATGTGCCGGGAGCCGGGGAGGCCTTCCACTCTGGACAAAGGTCATGAGGAAGGAGGCTCGGCATACGCAAATGCGGGATCGAGCCTCAGGAGTCCACCCGGATATTCTCGAGCATCTCCCCCCAAAAAAACCGGAGTCTGCCTACTGTATTGCTTTGTGCTCTCACCTCTGATTTCACTGGGGGCTGTCCCCCACCACCATCTCGCTCTCTCTGTCAAAGAGTTAACTTACAGCTCCAATTCATAAAGTTCCTTGTCATTCTTCCCTTTAACTTCCAGCTGAGTCTCCATCTGGAGCGCGGAACCCACCACGCTTACTAATTATGCCTGGGCTGCTAAGACCCACTCGAGAAGGTGTCTAGGGTGAGGCACCTTTGGCTATTCGAGAGGGCGCCTGCGGCCTACGTAAGTGGTGCAAACTTCTTGTCTTGAAGTTTGATTGGTCTTCCGCGTAAACCAAGCTACTCAGTCTCTTTTCTCCACCGAATTTTCCTACTGAGCTCTCCTCATACTATTATTCTTGACATCTCTGATTAGCATATAAATAGTCGCCTAGGCCATCTCTCCTTCGAATACCCTGGATCAGTTGGGGCTGGTCCCCGGCAGGTGGCGACCGAACAGGGACCTCAGGAGGCAATACTCAAAGAGCTGAGCAGACACGAACCACGCAATCAGCAGGCAATAAGCATGGAGCTCAGCAGTGACGAATCATGCTGCTCAACTGGCAATAATCAAGCACGTGACCAGGCAGGAATCACGCAGCTCAGCTGGCAATTGTCAAGCAGATGAGCCGGCAGGAATCACGCAGCTCAGCAGGCCCTGATCACGTGACTCTGCAGGCACTGATCACGTGGCTGATCAAGTCCAGATCACGTGACTGAGCATGCACTGATCACGTGGCTATCATGCACTGATGACGTGACTGCGCATGCACTGATGACGTGGCTGATCGGGCACTGATCACATGGCTCATCATGCACTGATCACGTGTTTATCAGGCAATGATCAGTGACTGACAGGCGCTGATCATGGGACTGTGCACGCACTGATCACGTGGCTATCATGCACTGATCACGTGACTGCGCATGCACTGATGACGTGGCTGTTCGGGCACTGATCACGTGTTTATCAGGCAGTGATCAGTGACTGACAGGCGCTGATCAGGGGACTGTGCACGCACTGATCAGGTGGCTGATCAGGAACTGACCACCTGACCGCGCATGCAGTGATCACGTGGCTGGTCGTTCACTGATCACGTGTTTATCATACGGTGATCACGTGACTGAGAGGCGCTGATCACGTGACTGTGCCGTCAGTGATCACGTGGCTGAGCAGGCACTGATATCGTGACTGAGCATGCACTGATCATGTGCCGGGAGCCGGGGAGGCATTCCACTCTGGACAAAGGTCATGAGGAAGGAGGCTCGGCATACGCAAATGCGGGATCGAGCCTCAGGAGTCCACCCGGATGTTCTCGAGCATCTCCCCCCAAAAAAACCGGAGTCTGCCTACTGTATTGCTTTGTGCTCTCACCTCTGATTTCACTGGGGGCTGTCCCCCACCACCATCTCGCTCTCTCTGTCAAAGAGTTAACTTACAGCTCCAATTCATAAAGTTCCTTGTCATTCTTCCCTTTAACTTCCAGCTGAGTCTCCATCTGGAGCGCGGAACCCACCACGCTTACTAATTATGCCTGGGCTGCTAAGACCCACTCGAGAAGGTGTCTAGGGTGAGGCACCTTTCGCTATTCGAGAGGGCGCCTGCGGCCTACGTAAGTGGTGCAAACTTCTTGTCTTGAAGTTTGATTGGTCTTCCGCGTAAACCAAGCTACTCAGTCTCTTTTCTCCACCGAATTTTCCTACTGAGCTCTCCTCATACTATTATTCTTGACATCTCTGATTAGCATATAAATAGTCGCCTAGGCCATCTCTCCTTCGAATACCCTGGATCAGTTGGGGCTGGTCCCCGGCAGGTGGCGACCGAACAGGGACCTCAGGAGGCAATACTCAAAGAGCTGAGCAGACACGAACCACGCAATCAGCAGGCAATAAGCATGGAGCTCAGCAGTGACGAATCATGCTGCTCAACTGGCAATAATCAAGCACGTGACCAGGCAGGAATCACGCAGCTCAGCTGGCAATTGTCAAGCAGATGAGCCGACAGGAATCACGCAGCTCAGCTGGCAATTGTCATGCAGATGAGCCGGCAGGAATCACGCAGCTCAGCAGGCCCTGATCACGTGACTCTGCAGGCACTGATCACGTGGCTGATCAAGTCCAGATCACGTGACTGAGCATGCACTGATCACGTGGCTATCATGCACTGATGACGTGACTGCGCATGCACTGATGACGTGGCTGATCGGGCACTGATCACATGGCTCATCATGCACTGATCACGTGTTTATCAGGCAATGATCAGTGACTGACAGGCGCTGATCATGGGACTGTGCACGCACTGATCACGTGGCTATCATGCACTGATCACGTGACTGCGCATGCACTGATGACGTGGCTGTTCGGGCACTGATCACGTGTTTATCAGGCAGTGATCAGTGACTGACAGGCGCTGATCAGGGGACTGTGCACGCACTGATCAGGTGGCTGATCAGGAACTGACCACCTGACCGCGCATGCAGTGATCACGTGGCTGGTCGTTCACTGATCACGTGTTTATCATACGGTGATCACGTGACTGAGAGGCGCTGATCACGTGACTGTGCCGTCAGTGATCACGTGGCTGAGCAGGCACTGATATCGTGACTGAGCATGCACTGATCATGTGCCGGGAGCCGGGGAGGCATTCCACTCTGGACAAAGGTCATGAGGAAGGAGGCTCGGCATACGCAAATGCGGGATCGAGCCTCAGGAGTCCACCCGGATATTCTCGAGCATCTCCCCCCAAAAAAACCGGAGTCTGCCTACTGTATTGCTTTGTGCTCTCACCTCTGATTTCACTGGGGGCTGTCCCCCACCACCATCTCGCTCTCTCTGTCAAAGAGTTAACTTACAGCTCCAATTCATAAAGTTCCTTGTCATTCTTCCCTTTAACTTCCAGCTGAGTCTCCATCTGGAGCGCGGAACCCACCACGCTTACTAATTATGCCTGGGCTGCTAAGACCCACTCGAGAAGGTGTCTAGGGTGAGGCACTATTCGAGAGGGCGCCTGCGGCCTACGTAAGTGGTGCAAACTTCTTGTCTTGAAGTTTGATTGGTCTTCCGCGTAAACCAAGCTACTCAGTCTCTTTTCTCCACCGAATTTTCCTACTGAGCTCTCCTCATACTATTATTCTTGACATCTCTGATTAGCATATAAATAGTCGCCTAGTCCATCTCTCCTTCGAATACCCTGGATCAGTTGGGGCTGGTCCCCGGCAGGTGGCGACCGAACAGGGACCTCAGGAGGCAATACTCAAAGAGCTGAGCAGACACGAACCACGCAATCAGCAGGCAATAAGCATGGAGCTCAGCAGTGACGAATCATGCTGCTCAACTGGCAATAATCAAGCACGTGACCAGGCAGGAATCACGCAGCTCAGCTGGCAATTGTCAAGCAGATGAGCCGGCAGGAATCACGCAGCTCAGCAGGCCCTGATCACGTGACTCTGCAGGCACTGATCCCGTGGCTGATCAAGTCCAGATCACGTGACTGAGCATGCACTGATCACGTGGCTATCATGCACTGATGACGTGACTGCGCATGCACTGATGACGTGGCTGATCGGGCACTGATCACATGGCTCATCATGCACTGATCACGTGTTTATCAGGCAATGATCAGTGACTGACAGGCGCTGATCATGGGACTGTGCACGCACTGATCACGTGGCTATCATGCACTGATCACGTGACTGCGCATGCACTGATGACGTGGCTGTTCGGGCACTGATCACGTGTTTATCAGGCAGTGATCAGTGACTGACAGGCGCTGATCAGGGGACTGTGCACGCACTGATCAGGTGGCTGATCAGGAACTGATCACCTGACCCCGCATGCAGTGATCACGTGGCTGGTCGTTCACTGATCACGTGTTTATCATACGGTGATCACGTGACTGAGAGGCGCTGATCACGTGACTGTGCCATCAGTGATCACGTGGCTGAGCAGGCACTGATATGGTGACTGAGCATGCACTGATCATGTGCCGGGTGCCGGGGAGGCATTCCACTCTGGACAAAGGTCATGAGGAAGGAGGCTCGGCATACGCAAATGCGGGATCGAGCCTCAGGAGTCCACCCGGATATTCTCGAGCATCTCCCCCCAAAAAAAACCGGAGTCTGCCTACTGTATTGCTTTGTGCTCTCACCTCTGATTTCACTGGGGGCTGTCCCCCACCACCATCTCGCTCTCTCTGTCAAAGAGTTAACTTACAGCTCCAATTCATAAAGTTCCTTGTCATTCTTCCCTTTAACTTCCAGCTGAGTCTCCATCTGGAGCGCGGAACCCACCACGCTTACTAATTATGCCTGGGCTGCTAAGACCCACTCGAGAAGGTGTCTAGGGTGAGGCACCTTTCGCTATTCGAGAGGGCGCCTGCGGCCTACGTAAGTGGTGCAAACTTCTTGTCTTGAAGTTTGATTGGTCTTCCGCGTAAACCAAGCTACTCAGTCTCTTTTCTCCACCGAATTTTCCTACTGAGCTCTCCTCATACTATTATTCTTGACATCTCTGATTAGCATATAAATAGTCGCCTAGGCCATCTCTCCTTCGAATACCCTGGATCAGTTGGGGCTGGTCCCCGGCAGGTGGCGACCGAACAGGGACCTCAGGAGGCAATACTCAAAGAGCTGAGCAGACACGAACCACGCAATCAGCAGGCAATAAGCATGGAGCTCAGCAGTGACGAATCATGCTGCTCAACTGGCAATAATCAAGCACGTGACCAGGCAGGAATCACGCAGCTCAGCTGGCAATTGTCAAGCAGATGAGCCGACAGGAATCACGCAGCTCAGCTGGCAATTGTCATGCAGATGAGCCGGCAGGAATCACGCAGCTCAGCAGGCCCTGATCACGTGACTCTGCAGGCACTGATCACGTGGCTGATCAAGTCCAGATCACGTGACTGAGCATGCACTGATCACGTGGCTATCATGCACTGATGACGTGACTGCGCATGCACTGATGACGTGGCTGATCGGGCACTGATCACATGGCTCATCATGCACTGATCACGTGTTTATCAGGCAATGATCAGTGACTGACAGGCGCTGATCATGGGACTGTGCACGCACTGATCACGTGGCTATCATGCACTGATCACGTGACTGCGCATGCACTGATGACGTGGCTGTTCGGGCACTGATCACGTGTTTATCAGGCAGTGATCAGTGACTGACAGGCGCTGATCAGGGGACTGTGCACGCACTGATCAGGTGGCTGATCAGGAACTGACCACCTGACCGCGCATGCAGTGATCACGTGGCTGGTCGTTCACTGATCACGTGTTTATCATACGGTGATCACGTGACTGAGAGGCGCTGATCACGTGACTGTGCCGTCAGTGATCACGTGGCTGAGCAGGCACTGATATCGTGACTGAGCATGCACTGATCATGTGCCGGGAGCCGGGGAGGCATTCCACTCTGGACAAAGGTCATGAGGAAGGAGGCTCGGCATACGCAAATGCGGGATCGAGCCTCAGGAGTCCACCCGGATATTCTCGAGCATCTCCCCCCAAAAAAACCGGAGTCTGCCTACTGTATTGCTTTGTGCTCTCACCTCTGATTTCACTGGGGGCTGTCCCCCACCACCATCTCGCTCTCTCTGTCAAAGAGTTAACTTACAGCTCCAATTCATAAAGTTCCTTGTCATTCTTCCCTTTAACTTCCAGCTGAGTCTCCATCTGGAGCGCGGAACCCACCACGCTTACTAATTATGCCTGGGCTGCTAAGACCCACTCGAGAAGGTGTCTAGGGTGAGGCACCTTTCGCTATTCGAGAGGGCGCCTGCGGCCTACGTAAGTGGTGCAAACTTCTTGTCTTGAAGTTTGATTGGTCTTCCGCGTAAACCAAGCTACTCAGTCTCTTTTCTCCACCGAATTTTCCTACTGAGCTCTCCTCATACTATTATTCTTGACATCTCTGATTAGCATATAAATAGTCGCCTAGGCCATCTCTCCTTCGAATACCCTGGATCAGTTGGGGCTGGTCCCCGGCAGGTGGCGACCGAACAGGGACCTCAGGAGGCAATACTCAAAGAGCTGAGCAGACACGAACCACGCAATCAGCAGGCAATAAGCATGGAGCTCAGCAGTGACGAATCATGCTGCTCAACTGGCAATAATCAAGCACGTGACCAGGCAGGAATCACGCAGCTCAGCTGGCAATTGTCAAGCAGATGAGCCGACAGGAATCACGCAGCTCAGCTGGCAATTGTCATGCAGATGAGCCGGCAGGAATCACGCAGCTCAGCAGGCCCTGATCACGTGACTCTGCAGGCACTGATCACGTGGCTGATCAAGTCCAGATCACGTGACTGAGCATGCACTGATCACGTGGCTATCATGCACTGATGACGTGACTGCGCATGCACTGATGACGTGGCTGATCGGGCACTGATCACATGGCTCATCATGCACTGATCACGTGTTTATCAGGCAATGATCAGTGACTGACAGGCGCTGATCATGGGACTGTGCACGCACTGATCACGTGGCTATCATGCACTGATCACGTGACTGCGCATGCACTGATGACGTGGCTGTTCGGGCACTGATCACGTGTTTATCAGGCAGTGATCAGTGACTGACAGGCGCTGATCAGGGGACTGTGCACGCACTGATCAGGTGGCTGATCAGGAACTGACCACCTGACCGCGCATGCAGTGATCACGTGGCTGGTCGTTCACTGATCACGTGTTTATCATACGGTGATCACGTGACTGAGAGGCGCTGATCACGTGACTGTGCCGTCAGTGATCACGTGGCTGAGCAGGCACTGATATCGTGACTGAGCATGCACTGATCATGTGCCGGGAGCCGGGGAGGCATTCCACTCTGGACAAAGGTCATGAGGAAGGAGGCTCGGCATACGCAAATGCGGGATCGAGCCTCAGGAGTCCACCCGGATATTCTCGAGCATCTCCCCCCAAAAAAACCGGAGTCTGCCTACTGTATTGCTTTGTGCTCTCACCTCTGATTTCACTGGGGGCTGTCCCCCACCACCATCTCGCTCTCTCTGTCAAAGAGTTAACTTACAGCTCCAATTCATAAAGTTCCTTGTCATTCTTCCCTTTAACTTCCAGCTGAGTCTCCATCTGGAGCGCGGAACCCACCACGCTTACTAATTATGCCTGGGCTGCTAAGACCCACTCGAGAAGGTGTCTAGGGTGAGGCACCTTTCGCTATTCGAGAGGGCGCCTGCGGCCTACGTAAGTGGTGCAAACTTCTTGTCTTGAAGTTTGATTGGTCTTCCGCGTAAACCAAGCTACTCAGTCTCTTTTCTCCACCGAATTTTCCTACTGAGCTCTCCTCATACTATTATTCTTGACATCTCTGATTAGCATATAAATAGTCGCCTAGGCCATCTCTCCTTCGAATACCCTGGATCAGTTGGGGCTGGTCCCCGGCAGGTGGCGACCGAACAGGGACCTCAGGAGGCAATACTCAAAGAGCTGAGCAGACACGAACCACGCAATCAGCAGGCAATAAGCATGGAGCTCAGCAGTGACGAATCATGCTGCTCAACTGGCAATAATCAAGCACGTGACCAGGCAGGAATCACGCAGCTCAGCTGGCAATTGTCAAGCAGATGAGCCGGCAGGAATCACGCAGCTCAGCAGGCCCTGATCACGTGACTCTGCAGGCACTGATCACGTGGCTGATCAAGTCCAGATCACGTGACTGAGCATGCACTGATCACGTGGCTATCATGCACTGATGACGTGACTGCGCATGCACTGATGACGTGGCTGATCGGGCACTGATCACATGGCTCATCATGCACTGATCACGTGTTTATCAGGCAATGATCAGTGACTGACAGGCGCTGATCATGGGACTGTGCACGCACTGATCACGTGGCTATCATGCACTGATCACGTGACTGCGCATGCACTGATGACGTGGCTGTTCGGGCACTGATCACGTGTTTATCAGGCAGTGATCAGTGACTGACAGGCGCTGATCAGGGGACTGTGCACGCACTGATCAGGTGGCTGATCAGGAACTGACCACCTGACCGCGCATGCAGTGATCACGTGGCTGGTCGTTCACTGATCACGTGTTTATCATACGGTGATCACGTGACTGAGAGGCGCTGATCACGTGACTGTGCCGTCAGTGATCACGTGGCTGAGCAGGCACTGATATCGTGACTGAGCATGCACTGATCATGTGCCGGGAGCCGGGGAGGCATTCCACTCTGGACAAAGGTCATGAGGAAGGAGGCTCGGCATACGCAAATGCGGGATCGAGCCTCAGGAGTCCACCCGGATATTCTCGAGCATCTCCCCCCAAAAAACCGGAGTCTGCCTACTGTATTGCTTTGTGCTCTCACCTCTGATTTCACTGGGGGCTGTCCCCCACCACCATCTCGCTCTCTCTGTCAAAGAGTTAACTTACAGCTCCAATTCATAAAGTTCCTTGTCATTCTTCCCTTTAACTTCCAGCTGAGTCTCCATCTGGAGCGCGGAACCCACCACGCTTACTAATTATGCCTGGGCTGCTAAGACCCACTCGAGAAGGTGTCTAGGGTGAGGCACCTTTCGCTATTCGAGAGGGCGCCTGCGGCCTACGTAAGTGGTGCAAACTTCTTGTCTTGAAGTTTGATTGGTCTTCCGCGTAAACCAAGCTACTCAGTCTCTTTTCTCCACCGAATTTTCCTACTGAGCTCTCCTCATACTATTATTCTTGACATCTCTGATTAGCATATAAATAGTCGCCTAGGCCATCTCTCCTTCGAATACCCTGGATCAGTTGGGGCTGGTCCCCGGCAGGTGGCGACCGAACAGGGACCTCAGGAGGCAATACTCAAAGAGCTGAGCAGACACGAACCACGCAATCAGCAGGCAATAAGCATGGAGCTCAGCAGTGACGAATCATGCTGCTCAACTGGCAATAATCAAGCACGTGACCAGGCAGGAATCACGCAGCTCAGCTGGCAATTGTCAAGCAGATGAGCCGACAGGAATCACGCAGCTCAGCTGGCAATTGTCATGCAGATGAGCCGGCAGGAATCACGCAGCTCAGCAGGCCCTGATCACGTGACTCTGCAGGCACTGATCACGTGGCTGATCAAGTCCAGATCACGTGACTGAGCATGCACTGATCACGTGGCTATCATGCACTGATGACGTGACTGCGCATGCACTGATGACGTGGCTGATCGGGCACTGATCACATGGCTCATCATGCACTGATCACGTGTTTATCAGGCAATGATCAGTGACTGACAGGCGCTGATCATGGGACTGTGCACGCACTGATCACGTGGCTATCATGCACTGATCACGTGACTGCGCATGCACTGATGACGTGGCTGTTCGGGCACTGATCACTTGTTTATCAGGCAGTGATCAGTGACTGACAGGCGCTGATCAGGGGACTGTGCACGCACTGATCAGGTGGCTGATCAGGAACTGACCACCTGACCGCGCATGCAGTGATCACGTGGCTGGTCGTTCACTGATCACGTGTTTATCATACGGTGATCACGGGACTGAGAGGCGCTGATCACGTGACTGTGCCGTCAGTGATCACGTGGCTGAGCAGGCACTGATATCGTGACTGAGCATGCACTGATCATGTGCCGGGAGCCGGGGAGGCATTCCACTCTGGACAAAGGTCATGAGGAAGGAGGCTCGGCATACGCAAATGCGGGATCGAGCCTCAGGAGTCCACCCGGATATTCTCGAGCATCTCCCCCCCCAAAAAACTGGAGTCTGCCTACTGTATTGCTTTGTGCTCTCACCTCTGATTTCACTGGGGGCTGTCCCCCACCTCCATCTCGCTCTCTCTGTCAAAGAGTTAACTTACAGCTCCAATTCATAAAGTTCCTTGTCATTCTTCCCTTTAACTTCCAGCTGAGTCTCCATCTGGAGCGCGGAACCCACCACGCTTACTAATTATGCCTGGGCTGCTAAGACCCACTCGAGAAGGTGTCTAGGGTGAGGCACCTTTCGCTATTCGAGAGGGCGCCTGCGGCCTACGTAAGTGGTGCAAACTTCTTGTCTTGAAGTTTGATTGGTCTTCCGCGTAAACCAAGCTACTCAGTCTCTTTTCTCCACCGAATTTTCCTACTGAGCTCTCCTCATACTATTATTCTTGACATCTCTGATTAGCATATAAATAGTCGCCTAGGCCATCTCTCCTTCGAATACCCTGGATCAGTTGGGGCTGGTCCCCGGCAGGTGGCGACCGAACAGGGACCTCAGGAGGCAATACTCAAAGAGCTGAGCAGACACGAACCACGCAATCAGCAGGCAATAAGCATGGAGCTCAGCAGTGACGAATCATGCTGCTCAACTGGCAATAATCAAGCACGTGACCAGGCAGGAATCACGCAGCTCAGCTGGCAATTGTCAAGCAGATGAGCCGACAGGAATCACGCAGCTCAGCAGGCCCTGATCACGTGACTCTGCAGGCACTGATCACGTGGCTGATCAAGTCCAGATCACGTGACTGAGCAGGCACTGATCACGTGGCTATCATGCACTGATGACGTGACTGCGCATGCACTGATGACGTGGCTGATCGGGCACTGATCACATGGCTCATCATGCACTGATCACGTGTTTATCAGGCAATGATCAGTGACTGACAGGCGCTGATCATGGGACTGTGCACGCACTGATCACGTGGCTATCATGCACTGATCACGTGACTGCGCATGCACTGATGACGTGGCTGTTCGGGCACTGATCACGTGTTTATCAGGCAGTGATCAGTGACTGACAGGCGCTGATCAGGGGACTGTGCACGCACTGATCAGGTGGCTGATCAGGAACTGACCACCTGACCGCGCATGCAGTGATCACGTGGCTGGTCGTTCACTGATCACGTGTTTATCATACGGTGATCACGTGACTGAGAGGCGCTGATCACGTGACTGTGCCGTCAGTGATCACGTGGCTGAGCAGGCACTGATATCGTGACTGAGCATGCACTGATCATGTGCCGGGAGCCGGGGAGGCATTCCACTCTGGACAAAGGTCATGAGGAAGGAGGCTCGGCATACGCAAATGCGGGATCGAGCCTCAGGAGTCCACCCGGATATTCTCGAGCATCTCCCCCCAAAAAAACCGGAGTCTGCCTACTGTATTGCTTTGTGCTCTCACCTCTGATTTCACTGGGGGCTGTCCCCCACCACCATCTCGCTCTCTCTGTCAAAGAGTTAACTTACAGCTCCAATTCATAAAGTTCCTTGTCATTCTTCCCTTTAACTTCCAGCTGAGTCTCCATCTGGAGCGCGGAACCCACCACGCTTACTAATTATGCCTGGGCTGCTAAGACCCACTCGAGAAGGTGTCTAGGGTGAGGCACCTTTCGCTATTCGAGAGGGCGCCTGCGGCCTACGTAAGTGGTGCAAACTTCTTGTCTTGAAGTTTGATTGGTCTTCCGCGTAAACCAAGCTACTCAGTCTCTTTTCTCCACCGAATTTTCCTACTGAGCTCTCCTCATACTATTATTCTTGACATCTCTGATTAGCATATAAATAGTCGCCTAGGCCATCTCTCCTTCGAATACCCTGGATCAGTTGGGGCTGGTCCCCGGCAGGTGGCGACCGAACAGGGACCTCAGGAGGCAATACTCAAAGAGCTGAGCAGACACGAACCACGCAATCAGCAGGCAATAAGCATGGAGCTCAGCAGTGACGAATCATGCTGCTCAACTGGCAATAATCAAGCACGTGACCAGGCAGGAATCACGCAGCTCAGCTGGCAATTGTCAAGCAGATGAGCCGACAGGAATCACGCAGCTCAGCTGGCAATTGTCATGCAGATGAGCCGGCAGGAATCACGCAGCTCAGCAGGCCCTGATCACGTGACTCTGCAGGCACTGATCACGTGGCTGATCAAGTCCAGATCACGTGACTGAGCATGCACTGATCACGTGGCTATCATGCACTGATGACGTGACTGCGCATGCACTGATGACGTGGCTGATCGGGCACTGATCACATGGCTCATCATGCACTGATCACGTGTTTATCAGGCAATGATCAGTGACTGACAGGCGCTGATCATGGGACTGTGCACGCACTGATCACGTGGCTATCATGCACTGATCACGTGACTGCGCATGCACTGATGACGTGGCTGTTCGGGCACTGATCACGTGTTTATCAGGCAGTGATCAGTGACTGACAGGCGCTGATCAGGGGACTGTGCACGCACTGATCAGGTGGCTGATCAGGAACTGACCACCTGACCGCGCATGCAGTGATCACGTGGCTGGTCGTTCACTGATCACGTGTTTATCATACGGTGATCACGTGACTGAGAGGCGCTGATCACGTGACTGTGCCGTCAGTGATCACGTGGCTGAGCAGGCACTGATATCGTGACTGAGCATGCACTGATCATGTGCCGGGAGCCGGGGAGGCATTCCACTCTGGACAAAGGTCATGAGGAAGGAGGCTCGGCATACGCAAATGCGGGATCGAGCCTCAGGAGTCCACCCGGATATTCTCGAGCATCTCCCCCCAAAAAAACCGGAGTCTGCCTACTGTATTGCTTTGTGCTCTCACCTCTGATTTCACTGGGGGCTGTCCCCCACCACCATCTCGCTCTCTCTGTCAAAGAGTTAACTTACAGCTCCAATTCATAAAGTTCCTTGTCATTCTTCCCTTTAACTTCCAGCTGAGTCTCCATCTGGAGCGCGGAACCCACCACGCTTACTAATTATGCCTGGGCTGCTAAGACCCACTCGAGAAGGTGTCTAGGGTGAGGCACCTTTCGCTATTCGAGAGGGCGCCTGCGGCCTACGTAAGTGGTGCAAACTTCTTGTCTTGAAGTTTGATTGGTCTTCCGCGTAAACCAAGCTACTCAGTCTCTTTTCTCCACCGAATTTTCCTACTGAGCTCTCCTCATACTATTATTCTTGACATCTCTGATTAGCATATAAATAGTCGCCTAGGCCATCTCTCCTTCGAATACCCTGGATCAGTTGGGGCTGGTCCCCGGCAGGTGGCGACCGAACAGGGACCTCAGGAGGCAATACTCAAAGAGCTGAGCAGACACGAACCACGCAATCAGCAGGCAATAAGCATGGAGCTCAGCAGTGACGAATCATGCTGCTCAACTGGCAATAATCAAGCACGTGACCAGGCAGGAATCACGCAGCTCAGCTGGCAATTGTCAAGCAGATGAGCCGACAGGAATCACGCAGCTCAGCTGGCAATTGTCATGCAGATGAGCCGGCAGGAATCACGCAGCTCAGCAGGCCCTGATCACGTGACTCTGCAGGCACTGATCACGTGGCTGATCAAGTCCAGATCACGTGACTGAGCATGCACTGATCACGTGGCTATCATGCACTGATGACGTGACTGCGCATGCACTGATGACGTGGCTGATCGGGCACTGATCACATGGCTCATCATGCACTGATCACGTGTTTATCAGGCAATGATCAGTGACTGACAGGCGCTGATCATGGGACTGTGCACGCACTGATCACGTGGCTATCATGCACTGATCACGTGACTGCGCATGCACTGATGACGTGGCTGTTCGGGCACTGATCACGTGTTTATCAGGCAGTGATCAGTGACTGACAGGCGCTGATCAGGGGACTGTGCACGCACTGATCAGGTGGCTGATCAGGAACTGACCACCTGACCGCGCATGCAGTGATCACGTGGCTGGTCGTTCACTGATCACGTGTTTATCATACGGTGATCACGTGACTGAGAGGCGCTGATCACGTGACTGTGCCGTCAGTGATCACGTGGCTGAGCAGGCACTGATATCGTGACTGAGCATGCACTGATCATGTGCCGGGAGCCGGGGAGGCATTCCACTCTGGACAAAGGTCATGAGGAAGGAGGCTCGGCATACGCAAATGCGGGATCGAGCCTCAGGAGTCCACCCGGATATTCTCGAGCATCTCCCCCCAAAAACCGGAGTCTGCCTACTGTATTGCTTTGTGCTCTCACCTCTGATTTCACTGGGGCTGTCCCCCACCACCATCTCGCTCTCTCTGTCAAAGAGTTAACTTACAGCTCCAATTCATAAAGTTCCTTGTCATTCTTCCCTTTAACTTCCAGCTGAGTCTCCATCTGGAGCGCGGAACCCACCACGCTTACTAATTATGCCTGGGCTGCTAAGACCCACTCGAGAAGGTGTCTAGGGTGAGGCACCTTTCGCTATTCGAGAGGGCGCCTGCGGCCTACGTAAGTGGTGCAAACTTCTTGTCTTGAAGTTTGATTGGTCTTC